>NW_015152065.1:26565-31363 GCF_000732505.1 Cyprinodon variegatus | reverse complement strand
AATAAAACATTATTTGGCCAAATAATGTTTTATTCACCTCATGGATTTGCATTGTGAATTGGTCTGAAAACATTCCAATTTCTTTAAAATTAGTGAAAAGCTAATTTGATCATATCCCAAATTCTTCCAGATAAACTTCGGTTTTAAACACAGAATCCAACTTAAACTGTAATATGTTTTTCTACCGTTTTCCCCTTCCTCTTTGTACATAGTAGTTAGTTTAGTTTGGTTGACTTTTACTAGTCTTAGTTGAGATTGTTAAACTGAAATATGTTTGACTTGGAGCTGAATGATTTTTGTTAATAAACATTTGTGTTTTGAACAGAAGTTGTGGTGAATTTATTCCATGTATGTGCAGAAATAACTGTTTGACCATGATTAGTGCATGAATCACTCTTTCATCTATTGTTCTAACACACAGTTAGTAGGACCTTGTGTCATAAACACTATAGCCTATAACAGCTGAAATAATATCTGATTAAATAAGATATTTTACCACTCCTACAGGGGAGGGCAATAAACATCAAAGTATCAGAAACATAAATTCCCAGCGGGCTGGGAATAGAATTTACCTTTACCTATAGAATCACAACATTCATATATATATATATATATATATATATATATATATATATATATATATATATAATTTAACTCTCTTTATTATAATATTTTATTTTAAATTAACCTAAAATATGTAAAATACCACATTTACATACTGTATATGTCAACAGGATTTGAAGAGTTGGTTTATTTGTTTTTATATTTGTATTGTTCACTTTAAAATTCTTGTTCTTTTTTTGTTTTTTAAGATGAGATCTGTCTTGGGATGACAGATGTAAAATAGCCTCCGGTGCATTTTCAGCAATCCGTTGCATTTGCAGCAATACTAATTAATGTACACTTTCCATGTCAAATAAATAACTAAAATGCAAATTATTATAGCAGCTAGTAACAGATGACTCACATTGGATCTGCTGCTGCAGGATCATAACTGAAGACAATAGGAGCATCTTTGGATCTGTCACTCCTCAGAGAAACACAACTGGGTGATGGAGACTCTTCTCTGTTCTCCTCTGTGTTCTTCCAGATATTCCTATGTGTGTCCCCAGCTGAAGCCCATCTAAGAAGGAAACAAAGATGCTTAGTTAACATGATTCAGTCCCGGTGTTCCCAGTTAGCTGCTTTCTGATCAGTTCTGCAAAGCTGGAAGCTGATTCTGTGTGAAACTCTGGGAAACATGTTTTGTTTGTTCCTCAGCTGATAGCAAACAGTGTCTGAACATCACTAAATCAAAGACAGAAAAAGTTTTAGAGTTTGTGACAATTTGATTGTTGATTTCTGCTGGAATCAGGAGCTGGGTTGCCAGAGGGACGTTTTTTGTCCTGCATTAAGAAAATTGGTTTATTACCAGATAAATGAAACACAAACAAGTTCAGTAATTCACTCGTTTGTTTGCTCTTCTTGTGATTTGCTAACAATAATTTTTATACTGTATTTATATTTTAAATTGTATTTAAATGTTTCATATTTAACATTGGTGCTGGTGTTGTTTTTACTATTTTAAATTTGAATTTCTGAATTTCTATGTGTCAGAGGGTGACAGTGTTGCATATATGATCTTAACGGTTAGTTGCAGATTCCTCACCTTTGCTCTAAGGTTTCAGGATCATTACTTAAGCCTTCAGGAGGATCTTCGGGACAGCTGGAGGATGGAGACTCTGCTCTGTTTTCCTCTGTGTTCATAACTATAACTGATGGTCTCTGCAGACATGAAGTCAATCTGAGACGGAAACAGAGACACTCAGTAAACATGTGGTTCAGTCCCAGTGTTCCTAGTTAGCTGCTCTCTGATCTGTCCCGTAGAGCAGGAAGCTTATTCTATCCATACTGAACTCTGAGGAACATGTTCTGTTGGTTCCTCAGCTGATAGCTAACAGAGTCTGACTGTCGGATCAGTGAATCACAGAAACAGAAAGTATTTCTAGGATTTTTGTGTTGTTGGTTTCTTCTGTAATGTCAGCTCATGGTGATGGTAGCTGCATGCTGAGCTTCTCTCAGTGTTTAGCTGATCCTGTCCTCTATTAGCATATCTGTAGTGAAATAAACCAATCAGTGAACATCAGCTGGTAGAGATGGCAGCAGAGAAATGACCACATTCATTCTAAATGATTTTATTGGTTTTTGTTCCTAATGTCAATAAAAACCAGTGGGGCCCTGGGTTAGAGAACGTTCCTGGAGCTGGTTGCACGTCCTGAGGCTTCTTTTCTGCAGAGGAACTTCTCATCTTAAAGTTCCGTCTGACTTATTTTCTATGTATCAGAGGCTGATAGAATTTAAACAGGATTATTAATGATGGATAGACCTTCAGGAAGATCTCTGGGTGTGTCAGAGTTAAGAGCACATGTCAGAGTTAATAGGTGGCTGCTGTTGTGCCATATGCCATGATCATACTTTTTGGACATTGGGAACCAGTGTCCATATTTCATCTTCACATGATAACCAGAGAGGAGGACCCAGCTTTGGTGAATGAACAGCTCTAAGATCTCTGCAACCCTGCCTTTTTCAGTCACATGGCAAGTCACAGAGGTGTGACCAACCACCCCCCTTTGTGTTGAGGACAGCCAAAATCACAGAACACTCTCTTTTCCTCTCTCTTTCACTGCTCTCTTTTCCCATGGGGCTAGCTGGGGTGTAGGTCCACTGGATGTCCAACAAAGATGGAAAACCGGGTCCAAAAGATCCAGATCTCCAGATTCATCAAGGATAAGTGTTGTCGGAAAATTTTTACCTCTTTTCTATCATATAATAATTTATCCTATTTACTCACTATAAAGGTTTTCACTCAGTCTGTCTCTCTCTCAAGGCCACACATTTCTCTGCAGGCTGGTGTTTGTAGACCAGACATTGCTTCTTCCCATAACAAACTATATTCTTTCTCAAGGTTTATTCATAACATGTTACTGTTAACCAAAGTGTCTGTAATTTGTTTTTTCTTTGACTACTTTTGCAGTGTTCTAAGTAGGGGGGGTGAACCCTGCTCTAGCAGAACAGAGCAGAATGCTGTGCCATTAGGGCCGTATGATGAACTGTTCTCTCTTTGCAAAGATATGAATAAATGTGCCGACTGAGTTAAATCCATCGATCTCTGTTTATTTAACATGGATGAATAGTTGAATACTTTTTTCCCACGACATAAGTCAGATACTTTCAGAACCAAACTGCTGCAAAACAGACTTTTTTCAATACATTTCTGTTGAGTTTCAGAACGTATAGAGCCAGACCGGAGGAGAAAGCATGCCTTGATGTCAGCCACTGAGAAAAAGAGGACCCCAGCTGTGAGCCACTGAGCCTGCCTTGCTGTTAGCCTGCCTGCTAGTCCCTGCTGAATGGTATCTCAACCTTTCCAAATGGACACGGACAAAAAGTTTAGCAGGTCTGGCATAATTAGGGACAGAACAAACAATAACTCTTTTGATGATGTTGATCATTTCATGTGTTTACTGATGAGTAAAGACGAAGCCAACATGATGAACTGCATAATATGCTATAGTAATATATGTTGAGCTGTTGTTGAAGCTTGGACAAGTTTTATTTCATAAAAGGTTTAAACAATGATGTATAATATTAGTGTTCAGGTGTTCCTCATATGCTCATTACATTTCGATTACCAAGTATGACCAAGAGTCACGTAGTGGAATCCTTATGTCTATTCGCTGCTAGCTATTTCAAGGATGGTAAAGAATAATTTGACTAAAGGTTATTGGTTCTTGATTAAGAAACTCATTAAATAAAACATTATTTGGCCAAATAATGTTTTATTCACCTCATGGATTTGCATTGTGAATTGATCTGAAAACATCCCTGGTTCTCTAAATTAGTGAAAAGCTCATTTGATCAACTTTGGTTTTCACACTCAAAATCTAAACTGTAATATGGTTTTCAACCATGTTTTCCCTTAATCTTTATATATAGTAGTTTAGTTAAGTTGAGTTTCACTAGTTTTAGTTAAGAATGTTAAACTGAAATATGTTTGACTTGGAGCTAAATGTTTTTTTTTAATAAACTCATATTTTGAACGGAGGTTGTGTTGAATTTATTCCATGTATGTGCAGAAATAACAGTTTGAAAATAATTAGTGCTCGAAGCACTCATTCATTGTTTTAACAAAGCGACTGGAGCGTGTGTTATATGTGTGTATAAAATATATAACAGCCAAAATAATATCTGATTAAATAGGATATTTTACCATCCCTACCGGGGAGGGCAATAAACATCTTAATGTATCAGAAATATCAAGTCCTAGCTGGCTGGGATCTTCTGTAGTGATGAAATAAACAGGAGACACTGTGGATGCAGAGCAGGACTAAAGTAGAAAGAGAGAAGGAGGAAGTTCAACCATTTCCTCCATCAATCATACTGGGGAACATGAGATCTCTGGCAAACAAAATGGATGAACTTGAAGAGCTGATAAAGACTCAACCACAGTATCAGGAATGCAGCCAGTGAACATTTGGTGCTGAAAATACATGTTAAGTTACAAAATGCTGTTGTGAAGAACCCAAGTCCAGAAGGTAGCAATGATTCACAACACATGTCATCTTAAGTCACTTTACAGAGACAATAGAGTCAGACTGCTTAAAACTTTCTGTAAAGGAAAACCATACACCCCAAACATCAGACATCATTTAGACTTTGGTGTTTAGGCTTTTCAATGATCTGTCTGACTTCTTTCAGAATATATGTAATATATATTTTCACATATGTGATGTTAACACCCTTATTTAATTTTCTGCAG
>NW_015152065.1:23043-25435 GCF_000732505.1 Cyprinodon variegatus | reverse complement strand
AAAAACCCGGGACGCCCGGGACAGGACGTGAAATACGGATATGTCCCGGGAAATACGGACGTTTGGTCACCCTACTTCAAGGATCACAAACACTGGCAGATGATCACTGATATAATTTACATATAAGAAGTCCCCTCTTCAATTTTCTTTCCATATAAATATGAAATATAATCAATCAGTGTTGAACTGTTATTTTTATAATGTGTGATGCAAAAGGATCACTTGTTCAAGCATGTTAAAGACAAGCTTGTTCTTCATTGAGGGAATATACTAATGACGGCCAGAGAAACCAGAAACTTAACTAAAGAGCAATGATGATTCACCTTTATTTCACTTCAGTAAAGGTAATAAGTAGAAGTAAGAGAAGTATATACACATAAAATTATCTTTTAAGTAAAGTTACTATAGTGAATGGAAGTACTACCCAGCTCTGCTGGTTTAGGTTAGGCTGATGCAGAAGGCATAAGGTTCAGAAAGCATTTGGTTATTTGAACTGATATGAGGTGATGTTTGTGAGTACCATTTGTCACTTTACTTTATTTAGTGTAACGATTACAAGCAGTTTATGAAACTGTTATAAATATTCTGAAGACTCAATGACAGTGTGTTTAAATAAAACCCACAGCCATTAAGTATCTTAGTCGATGCTACCCAAAAATAAACAGCGATCAGCTTTTGGCCGACCATCACTTTATGGCACAACAGCTGGCTTTCTGAACAGAGCTGAACTTCCATCATGACAAAGATACAAAAAATGTCTCCAGTAAAAGCTGCTGTGACTCTAGATACAGATACATACATAAATACTGAAAGAGAGGCACTGAGGACAATGCATGCCAACTTGAACCGTGGTATCAGATCAGTGAAACAGAACCACAGCCGGAAGATCAAGGATCTCTTTCACAATGCCAACAACACCAGAAGGATGTGGCAGGGAATACAGACGATCACAGACTGGTTTGAGAAACTAAACATCACTCCAGCAGTAAAAGCCATTCCTCATCTGGGAGAGGAGGCACTCAACCTTTACATGGCTGATGTGTGGAAGACTCTGAGGAGAGTCAACCCAAGAAAGGCCCCAGGCCCCGATAACATACCTGGGTGGGAGTTCAAGGAGTGAACAGGTCAGTTGGCTGGTGTCCAGCTGGTTAAAGAGCTGGTTGGAAAGGCTGGTTAAAGGACACATCATCTCCAGTCTCCCCCAAACATTCATCTCACAGCATCTGATAGGCAAACTGGAACAGCTGGGCTTCAATACACCCCGCTGCAATTGGCTGCTAGACTTCCTCACAAAGAGACCTCAGTCAGTCTGGGTTGGACAGAACACGTCTGATGTCATTACCCTAAGCACAGGCTCCCCTCAGGGCTGCATCCTGAGCCCCTTGCTGATCACTCCAATGACAAATGACTGCCTTCCCAGGTTTACCACCAATCACATCATAAAGTTTGCAGACGACGCCACGGTGGTGGGCCTCATCAGAGACAACGGCCAGGACTACAGAGAGGAGGTGAAGCAGCTGGTGGGCTGGTGCAGAGATAACAGCCTGATCTTAAATGTGGGGAAGACGAAGGAGATCATTGTTGACTTCAGGAAGAACCGGCCTAACTATGCTCCACTGCTCATCAACAGCTCAGCTGTAGAGGTGGTTAGCAGCACCAAATTCTAGTTGTCAAAAGGGCACAGAAACGCTTGTACTTCCTGCAGAGGATGACGACAGCCCACCCACTCCCGCCCAACGTCACAACCTTTTACAGAAGCACCATAGAGAGCATTTTGACCAGCTGTCTCACTGTGTGGTGTGAAGGCTGCAGCTCTTCAGACTGGAAGAAAGTGAGAAGAGTGGTGAGAACAGCAGAGAGGATGATTGGGGCTCCTCTTTCCTTCAGTAAAGACATTTCATCCCAGAGTTGCGTGTCCGGAGCCTGTAACATCATCAGCACCCCCTCACATCCCCACCATTAACTGTTCTCCCTGCTGTCCTCTGGGAAGAGGCTGCGCAGCATTCGATGCAGGTCCAGCAGATTCTACAAAAAGCTTGTTCCCCACTGCCATCAGACCGCTGAACTGTTAAAAAAAAAAACTCTAATTCATGCCACAGACTCTGCATCAGTTTATAACACCCAACCAAAATACTACATATTTGCACCATATATATTAATGCTCTGAATTAACCCATAACAATGCGTTTTTGCACCATGTTTTTTTTACTCCCAAACTGATTACCTCTGATCCCTGCTGCACTTTATGGAATGGTAATGTTCATTTCACTGATAAGCTGCTGCTCATTTAATGTCTGAAATCTGTACAAAACAAAATTTTATGGGGGTTGGAGTGGCTCTGGCCGGCGCACGTCGGGGGGCCGGGACGGCGGAGCTGCTCTGGCCGCGTGTC
>NW_015152065.1:13740-21605 GCF_000732505.1 Cyprinodon variegatus | reverse complement strand
AAAAAAAAAAAAAAAAAAAAAAAGAATACAAAATGGTTTCGTAAAAATACTTCTCAAAGTAACCTGCTACATGCTGATTCAATGCTTGAATATACTAAAAACTAAATAATCAGGCAGACAAGCATATAGGATTATATGCAATTATTGCACTTGAATAACGAATGGTAAGGCAAATAGCACACTAACACAATTTATTCGGGCAGGATAAAAATCCCCCCACCACAAACCCCTGCCCTTGAATACCCTAAAAGGTTGGACTCAAACAACTTAAGATTCAAGATTGCTTTATTTGTCACCAAGCCTAGAGTGGCAATCCAGTAGGGTGAAAGTTGAGTTTCAGTGTCCTATCAAGGAAAAGACAAAACACACAGACAATATATGGACACCAGGGGACGGGATATCTAAGGCCCTGCTGCCATAAAAAGGTGCGGCCCGTTTTTAGTAGGACAAACACAAAGAAAAGGATCACAACAGGTGAGGGGAGGGGGAAAAAATCATATTTCATACTATTTCCTTAGCAGGATACAGTTTGAGACGCATACATCGCATACACAGATAAAACTTATAACATGACTGAAACAGATTTATAGAAAGTGTAAGTACTCACCAAACCTAGCGTCAAGATGTCTGAGCAACAAAATGGAGTCTATAGGTCCTTTCAGAGAGGGTGTGGCGTAAACTCAGTACGCCTTGGTCAAAGTTTTAATATGCTGAACTTTGACTGCAGTGCAGAACTGATATTACGCAGGCTAACATTGGCAGAAGGAGCCGTGTAATTTAACATTATAGCTTTTAAAAACACCAAATAGCAACTTATGCTGCTTATGAATAAACAATAATAAGATGTGTTGGGAGCGCTGAGTGCTCCTCAGCTTCCTTTTAAGGAACACTTTTTTTTTTTGCTTAATTACAAGGTCATATTTTGAAGAGGTTTACAACCATGCCCTTTTTTAAGTATCTATTAAATCAGACAATAATAATAATAATAATAATAATCAACAGAGTTACACTTTAATGCAAGATGGGGTGTTTGTATGTGTGTACCCTTCCTTATAACCTCAAAATTGACAATTTTTATCAAGTCTACTAACCTCTAAACTTCTACCATTGAAAAACAAATCATTGATTCGTAATCTGTGAAAATTTAGAAAATGTGCTGGTTGTTATCTTATCCTTTCTGTCTGCAGTCAGAGGAGCGCCCAAACCCCTCCTCCAATCTTCTTGTAAATAACCACTCATTGATCAGTATGCAAATGAGCCTGATAACCAGATTACCTAGAGAGACAGACAGACAGACAGAGACAGATTTTTTTCATCTCTTTCTATTTTGTAAGATGAGTTTTTATCCCTTACAGGATAAATATGGGCTCTGCCTTCTGCCTTCATGGTTATGATTGTGTAGAATGCCACCTTTATACGTAGGCATTCCCAGATTCATGATCAGTTAAAAGTTGATAAGTTAAGAGTTGATAATCAGCTTTATGTTACTGCTGATCATGAGTGTCATTGTTGTGGATTGGTTAAACTGAATAGACTGGGAGTAATCCTGATAGGTTGAACTCACTTTGTGACAAGGGCCTCTGGCGAGGCATAGGGGGATTAGATATTGATCTGAAAGCTTTGGATTTGAAAATGTTTTATTTTCTGCTATCGATTATGTATTGAACAGGTAAATCCAGAGTTTCATGGCTAGTTGAAGGAAAACCCAATCAATAAGTCTCTTTCTGGTTGAAGAGATGTTCTTAATGGCTGATAGAATGGGGCTTACTACTGATCTTATCCACTGATCTGTTGATCAGCAGTAAGCTCCTAAAAATATATAACCAGCCTTCAGACACAACATCAGTGCCAGATTTCCCCAGGCGCCGCACAATGGCAGCCCACTGCTCCCCAAGGGGATAGGTGAAATGCAGAGAATTCATTTCGTTGCTCTGTACTTGTAACAGTGTAATGACAATAAAATTGAATTATAGTTATTATAATTATTATAGTTTTTTTTATAATTATATTATAGATTATTTCAAGCCATTGGTGAGATCTATTCCAGCATTCTGATTCCTGACTTCCTGCTGTTTGACCGAACTGATCCTTTCCTGTTTCAGAGCCTACCTGGTCCCTGTCTGACCAGACTGCCTGCCTTTTCTGCCAGACCACTGATCCTTTTAACTTGGTTGGAATTATTCTTTGGAACTTCCTGACCAGTGATAGCAACATCAGTGCTACTGACAACCGGCTCAACCTAACCTTGTGGTTCTTCCCAGACTGAGGACTAAGAGAAGGTTAGTGACTATCACGTTTGTGATTGATGCACATCATAAATCTAACCTGCTCACTAATCTTCTGTCTCTGTTTCCAGAGGTTCCTGCCCAAGTGGATGACACCACCTGCAGCAGTTTATTTTCAACAAACCGTGTTCAACTTTCACACTGGTTGTCTGGTTACATCTGGGTCCATCTGTTTTGAGCATTACACCCTGTACTGTTTGTCTGCTTGTTGTATACTTATTTGAAAATTTGCTTATTTGAATTTTAATAGTTAATTTTTAATTAAGATGACCGTCTTGGTCAGGTGTAATGTTATGTACAGTAATTTTATGTTGTGAGCGATAATGATCATTTTTAGGGGAGTGGTGGCATAGAGGTTAGAGCATTGCACTTGGTTCCCAGAGTCTCTGAGTTCAATCCCCACACACTCCCACAGAATGCAATTCGGGCTCCTTGAGCAAGATCCTTCACCCCAGACTGCTACCCTGGGTGCCAACAATGGCTGCTCCCAAAGGGGATGGGTTGAATGCAAAGAGTGAATTTCGCCATTGTGGGACAATGAAGCATTTACATTACATTTTGGTTTCATGTAACTTTATATGCATTATCTTTTAACAGACTTCAGCATTGGCTGGGGATAATGGAGCACCAGATAAATAGATAAATGAAATAAAGAAAACCTCTGTTAATAGAAAACAATGTCTAAATCTTATTTAACAAGAAATTGAAATCCAGTGTTCATCATTCAAGTCAGTGTTTTATCATATTTCTTGCAAGGGAGGAACGATACAGTATTGCCAATATTCCTACCTGTTCTGGTCACACAGGAATTTACAAACTATTTAAAGACTGCAAAATGCTGTAAAGGTTTTTCACATACTAATTAATTATTCAAAAAGTACTTATAGACAGTGGTAGAAAACCGAATTGTCATGATCTCAGCACTGATGCCTGGTCTGATTACTCATTTTACACACCTGCTTAGCTCCGCCCATTTTTCATGACCCCCTTATCTGATCTACCTGCATTAGTCACTATTACCCTGTTTACACTACCCTTGAAAAACCGTGCCGAGACCGGCCGAGCTCAGTAACTGAGATAACTTATCATGTGTAAATGGAAAGCAAACTGAACTGAACCCAGATAGACACAACCGAACTGAGATGCCACCAACTGCTTGATTTCCTTCTTCAATACTGGCAGTAATACAGCAGAACGTCACTAGGAGGCGAGGAGTCGAGAAACCAAGATAGCGTGCTGTGTAAACGGTCGTCCTCTGACCGATCTCGGCATGGCTCGGTTTTTCAAGGGAGGTGTAAATGGGGTATAAATAACCAGCCTTCAGAGCAGTTATCAGTTCCAGATTGTTTTCAGCCTTTGGTGAGAATTATTGTAGTGTTCTTGTGTCCTGACTACCTGATCCTGACCTGTTCTCCCTGCTTGTGTACTGTACCTGGAATTGTGACCCAACTCAATCCTGAATTCTCCTTCGGCACCTCACCGGGTTTCTAACCTCCTGGGTCTGACAACTGACTAAAATCACTGATATTAGCTTTGGCTTCTCTCTCTGGATCATCCTTCCTACATTTATCAGTTTGGTTCGGATCTCCTGCCTGTCCTCCGATCACGAATACAGCAGCTTCTGGGACTCTCTCTGTGGTTACCGCCATGCTGCGTTGGTAGCCAACCAGCTGGAACCAAACCACTTATAAACTGATTAGCAAGGAAGCCCTGATCATTCTAGGTCATCCATGGCTTTATTTCTAATCCTGGATTTTGAAATTAAACCTCTGTTTACCAGCCCACAGATCTCTTGAATTATTTAGCCTGATTTAGTTTTATATTTTAAAAATGTTTTCTAAAATAATAATCTGATCCATCAATCCATCCATTTTCTTTCACGCTTATCCCTACTGGGGTCGCGAGGGCTGCTCGTGCCTATCTCCAACTGTCAACAGGCAAGAGGCGGGCTACACCCTGGACAGGTCCCGAGTCCATCGAAGGGCAACACAGAGACAAACAGGACAAACAACCATTCACACACACGCACACACTCACACCTAAGGAGAGTTTAGAGAAACCAATTAACAGTCGTGCTTTTGGACGGTGGGAGGAAGCCGGAGTACCCAGAGAGAACCCATGCATGCTCAGGGAGAACATGCACACTCCATGCAGAAAAACCACCAGCCGGGAATTGAACTCTGAACCTTCTTGCTATAAGGCAGCAGTGCTACCCACTGTGCAGCCAATAATTTTATATCAGACAATTTTTCTTTTGTGCAGATAGATGTGGCTTATCTCGTTCTTTCTGTATAATAAAGGCCACATCCTGTGTTTTCTTAAATACGTGAAAGACAACCATGAATAAAGTTTTGCTCATTAACAGTAACATGAGGTTAATTATCCAGTATTAAACTATTGTCAGAATGTGGCCAGCACGGGCTGTTGGCCATTAGAAGAGTCTTCTAAGTCAGTCTAATAGGTGAATTAACAGAGATAATCCTAGAGAAGGTTCCTGTGCAGCTTTGTTCTGACTAGTAGATCTAATGAAGGGATCTGCTCCTTGCTCTACCATCACATACACAGAGAAAAGCTTAAAACATGACTGAAACAGTTTTATAGAAAGTGTTAGTACTCACCCAACCTAGTTTCAAGATGTCTGTGTGACAAATGGAGTCTATAGGGCCTCTCAGGGTGTGGTGTGATCTGAGCACGCATTGGTCAAAGTTTAAATATGCTGAACTTTGACTGCAGAGCAGAATTGTTATCACGCAGGTTGACTTTCATAGAAGAAGTTTTGTAATTTAACATTAGTGTATTTAAAGACACCAAGTTGGAGCAGAATATACTCCCTACAAGTAACTAATGCTCAGCTTCTCTTCTCCACAATGATGGTCATGTCCTCCTACCATCCAGAGAGAAAAGAAAGATGAAGAGAGGAGATCAGTGAGTGTTTCCAGCCTCTCTCTCTCCATCAGCTGTCAGTCAGTGATGCAGCACATCCAGGATAAAGAGCAGTAGGGACTTCAGTCCTGTTCAGAGCAGCGGTGGAGCAGAGCCAGCTTCCTTTCAGCTCTCATCTTAATGTGTTGGAGTGAACACACTGAGCTCCAAGCTCACACAGCTCAACACATTTTTAGCATCCAGTCTGGTTCCTCTGCAGTTTTCCCTCCAGTCCACAGTTGAAACCACCTGCTGAGAGTCCTGAAGGCTTCATTGCTGCACAAACACTGTAGTGATGGATTTACTGCTGCTACATGTACGCTGCTGCTCCATTTAGACACAGAAACTCTGGCTGCTGATCAACATCTCATCTGTTTCAGAAATATCAGCTGACTAAGAAACATGGAGGCTGTCCCTGAAAAGCTCTGGATGAGACTAATGACAGAATGATCCATGTCCAGGTGTGCTGAGGGGAGTTTAGCAGAGCTTCTGCTCTGTAGAAAGACCACATGGTGACTAAATGGAAAGATGGTTTGTGAAATCATAGCCACTGATTTCCAGGCTGCATTCAGACTTATCTTTTCTCAGACTTATTAAGATTAAACTGATCAGTTGTTTTCTGTTGAAATGAGAGAACAAAGAGTCTGAGATCAGATCTGTGTCATGATGGGTTCAGAAAAGCCCAATATGCAGAACACAACGGAGACTGATGAAAAGTTTAACAGAGTTTATTGAAGCACAAGCACATGAGATATATACTGGAACTGGTTCAGGCCGAGGGTCAGGTTCACTGGAGTCTGTGAGGATGACAGTTCAGTTAGCACTGGGACTGAAGAGTTTGAGTTTGAGAGTATCAGAAGAATACCTTGAGGAGTCCGGGTTACACTTTGAGAGAGGAACTGTTGGGTCCAGAGACTGTTTAGTTCAGCAGAGTCCAATAACCGCTTCAGCGTCTTACTTCTGACTTGAGGGCAGACCTTGGTTTGGGTTTCCAGCTCTTAGCCAAGAGCTGCAAGGTAATCCAGAGAAGAGTCTTCAGGTTTGGCTCAGAGGGCAGGCTCAGCAGGTTAAGCTCATCCAGAGCTTCCAAGAGAAACAGGATTCCTGAAAGCAGAGACAAGGAGGAGTTAGAATCTTATCTCAACAGAGATAACCAAGATTCTCAGGAGTTTGCTAGGCTCAGGTGCTAACCAAACTGGATCAACACTGCGGCATTGAGGCAAGGTCTGAAGGCAGGTTATATACTAGAGGATCCACTGATGACGAGATGCGCCTCAGGTGTGTTGGAGGCTCAGCTCGGGAGGATCCACGGCGCACTCTGCTGGAGAAAGGTGGTACAGCTCCAGATCCCAACAGTACCCCCCTCTCAACGACCGCCTCTTGGCGGTCCAGAAGATGTCGACGGGAGGGAGCGCTCATAATCCTCAATCAGGGATGGATCGAGCATGTAGGAGCCAGGAACCCATTGGCGATCCTCCGGACCGTAGCCCTCCCAATCGACGAGGTACTGCCAACCGCGACCTCGCCGAACGGGAGTCCACGATCCGGCGGACGGTGAAGGCAGGATGTCCATCGACGTCCAGGGTTCGTGGAGGGGAATCGGATGGAGGGCACAAAGGGCTAGAGACAACTGGTTTAACCTGGGAGACGTGGAACGTGGGATGGATGCGAAGACTCGAAGGAAGGTGGAGGCGTATGGCAGAAGGGTTAATAACCTGGGCAATTTTGTACGGGCCAATGAATCTCGGAGATAACTTGCGAGACATCCCCTTGAGGGGAATGTCCCGAATGGAGAGCCATACCTCCTGACCAACGACGTACTCTGGGGCAGGACGTCTCTTAGACTCTGCGAAGCGCTTGGTGGTCTCAGAAGAGCGGTTGAGAGTAGCGATGGTGTCTCTCCAGACTCGCTGACAACGACGGATGTGATGGTTGACAGACTGAACCGAAATCTCTCTCTCGTCTGCTGGAAAAAGAGGAGGTTGATATCCGAGACTAACCTGAAAAGGTGACTGGCCGGTGGAAGCAGACTTGAGAGAGTTGTGGGCATATTCAATCCATGTGAGGTATTGGCTCCAGTCGGAGGGGTTGTTGGAGGCCAGACAACGGAGAGTAGACTCGAGCTGCTGGTTCATTCTTTCAGTTTGACCGTTGGACTGTGGATGATAACCAGAAGTGAGTGATGACTTACAGTTGAGAGCTGCGCAGAAGGCCTTCCAGACTTGGGAGATAAACTGAGGTCGGCGGTCAGAAAGGATTTCCTGGGGGATTCCATGGAGTCGAAAAACGTGTTTCACAAGGAGCTGGGCGGTTTGGAAGGCCGTGGGAAGTTTTCTGAGAGGGATCAAATGGCAAGACTTTGAAAATCGGTCGACGATGGTAAAAATTGTAGACATACCTCGGGAGATTGGGAGACCAGTGACGAAGTCGATGGCAATGTGAGACCAGGGACGAGTTGGTACAGGAAGAGGATGCAACAGACCTGAGGGTGGTTGATGTGAGGTTTTGTTTCTGGCGCAGGTAGAGCAAGCCAAAACATACTCTTTCACATCTTTGTGCAGGGTAGGCCACCAGAAACATCTAGAAATTAAGGCGATGGTTCTGCTCAGCCCCGGACGAAAACTTGGCTGTATGCATCCATTGTATCAGGCGAGATCT
>NW_015152065.1:10715-12412 GCF_000732505.1 Cyprinodon variegatus | reverse complement strand
TGAATCGAGAGAACAAAAGAGACCACCTTGACTGGCGAGGATTTGCTTTTTTGGCGGACTGGATGTAGGCTAGGTTCTTGTGATCAGTCCATACTAAAACCGGGTGTTCAGCTCCCTCAAGCCAGTGTCTCCACTCCTCCAATGCCAGTTTGATGGCCAGACGTTCACGGTCCCCAACGTCGTAGTTTTGTTCTGCTGGTGAAAGTCTACGAGAGAAAAATGCACAAGGGTGAACTCTTTGATCAGAATCGAGTCTTTTGGATAACACGGCTCCTACACCAGAGTCAGAGGCGTCCACTTCGAGGATGAATTGCTTGGTTGGATCGGGCTGGATTAACACAGGGGCTCTGGAAAACAAAATCTTTAGTTTATCAAAGCATTTTGTGCTTCGGGGGTCCACTGGAAGGTCTTTTTGACTGAAGTTAGTGTAGTTAGAGGAAGAGCTGTCTGACTGTAGCTCCTAATAAATCAACGGTAGAAATTGGCGAAACCCAGGAATCTCTGCAGCTGTTTACGGTTTTCAGGTACCGGCCAATCCAAAACTGCTTTTATCTTTTCTTCAGATGGCTTAACCTGCCCGCCCTCGAGCACAAACCCTAAAAAGGTGACAGAAGGTTGATGAAACTCGCACATCTCGGCTTTAACAAAAAGTTTGTTCTCCAATAATCTTTGCAGGACCAGGCGGACATGTTTCTTATGTTCAGAAAGATTTTTAGAATAGATCAGGATGTCATCAATGTAAACAAACACGAAGACATTTAAAAAGTCTCTGAGGACATCGTTGACCAGGGCTTGGAAACATGCAGGGGCGTTAGTGAGACCAAAAGGCATGACTAGATACTCGAACTGGCCCAAAGGAGTCCTGAAGGTTGTTTTCCATTCGTCACCATCTCTAATCTTGAGAAGGTGATAAGCGTTCCTTAAATCGAGCTTAGTGAAGACAGTAGCCCCTTGTACTGGTTCGAAGGCTGATGCTAGTAATGGAAGTGGGTACTTATTTTTAACTGTTATTTGGTTAAGGCCTCTGTAGTCGATACAAGGTCTTAGAGAACCATCCTTCTTGCCCACAAAAAAGAAACCAGCTCCCAACGGAGAAGAAGAGGGACGGATTATTCCAGTAGCTAAGGACTCATTAATATATTTTTCCATAGTTTCACGTTCTGGCTTGGAAATATTGTAAAGTCTACTGCTGGGTAGGGGAGCTCCTGGTAATAGCTCGATCGCACAGTCATATGGTCTGTGAGGTAGAAGGGACGTAGCACTGACCTTACTGAAGACAGGAGCCAGATCATGGTACTCAGAGGGGACAGAAGTAAGGTGAGGAGAGTCCATCTCCCCCCCGCCTCTAGAAGACCTCACAGCGGGAGCTGCAGAACAAAGGCATGTTTCGTGACATGAGGTCGACCATGACTCAATATGGCGATCTGCCCAGTTTATATGGGGAGAACATGCAGAGGGAAGAACAAAAAATGTCAAAGTTTCACCTGGTGGAGTCTCTTCCCATCGATTGCGTAGACACTAAGAGGCTGGGTTAGAGGAATGGTTTCGATTTGTAGCTGCTGAACCAGGTTGGAGTATATTAAATTACGTTCACAGCCTGAGTTGATGAAGGCAGATAACGTTAGGTTCTGGTCTGAAAAGAACAAGGTGGCTGGGAGCATCAGATGAGGAGATTTCTCAGAATTCAAATGGCCCAT
>NW_015152065.1:0-9209 GCF_000732505.1 Cyprinodon variegatus | reverse complement strand
GCAGGTTAAGCTCATCCAGAGCTTCCAAGAGAAACAGGATTCCTGAAAGCAGAGACAAGGAGGAGTTAGAATCTTATCTCAACAGAGATAACCAAGATTCTCAGGAGTTTGCTAGGCTCAGGTGCTAACCAAACTGGATCAACACTGCGGCGTTGAGGCAAGGTCTGAAGGCAGGTTATATACTAGAGGATCCACTGATGACGAGATGCGCCTCAGGTGTGTTGGAGGTTCAGCTCGGGAGGATCCACGGCGCACTCTGCTGGAGAAAAGTTGTTACAGCTCCAGATCCCAACAATCTGATGCTCTCATAGTTTGATGGATGAGGACCACTGTCTCTAGATATGTTGGAAGGTTGGCAGCTGGAATCCAGCTTTATTTCACTTCAGTTTAGGTTAGTTATATAGCGCCATTTAATACCACGTCATCATATTTCAGACTTTACAGAGTATTTAGTCAGATCCTTATTTCATGTAGGGTGTTAAAAACAAGAGAGCGCTTAAGACATGATTTTCTATGTTTCCTTAATTAAACTTTGACTTGGTTTCTCAAAAGCAGTAATACATAAGTTGCCGTGGTGATTTATTATGTAGCCCAGTCCAGACCAGGCTAACACCTAGTTTTATTTCACACTGATTCCTTATCTGTTCAGTCAGGGTCACGCTGATCAGGAAAAAAATGGGTTTTATAACTGATCCTGTTTTTTATCTGTGTTTTTAGATATTTTATCACCCTACATTCAAATACAACTGATTTGTATTAACTTCCAGTCATGAACTGGGAATATTCTAAAATGATTAAAGTAGCATCTACCAGTAGTTTTTAATCCAAATCCACAGGAATCCCAACTGTACATGTTTTAACTATTTCCCTGCCTCTACACACCTGACCTGAATCAATGGATGATTAACCAGGCTCTACAAAAACCGACTGCTGCTGAGTAGATAATCCAGCCATTTGAAGTTTATTGGAGCAGAACACATCTGAGACTCAAAGGACAGCAGGTCCAGAGGAGCAGTACTGAAAACCACTGGTCTGCCTCAACACACCTGACCTGAATCAATGGATGATTAACCAGGCTCTACAAAAACCGACTGCTGCTGAGTAGATAATCCAGCTATTTGATGGTTATTGGAGCAGAACACATCTGAGACTCAAAGGACAGCAGGTCCAAAGGAGCAGTACTGAAAACCACTGGTCTCTATCATTACTAACTTTATGATCATCATTGTGGCCCTTATCACTCTTCCCTGGTGTTTTTGAAGAATGCTGTTGTGTACAGAAAGGCCTTTAATAGCTGAATTCATGCATTGAGATCAGAGAAATTGTGGTTTAGGAATGTTATATAATAATAATAATATACCTGCAGATTATGAAAATGTATTCAACTAGAACTGGAGATCTAGTTAAAATGAATTTGACGTTCTTATTTGAATAATTATAAGTCTAATCTGCTCACTCACCAGGATTTTGGACCTTTCACATCCAGGTGGCTCTTGGATCAGCTGTTAAAATCTGGTTATTCCCACCAATTTAGTGACTTAGGCTAGGCTATAAGCAGAGCTATTAATCATCAATGAAGGAACTATTTATCTCTGTTTATTCAAATGTTACCGAAAGGAGGGGGAATGAGGCCTGAGTGATCAACCATTCGCAGAACAGCACATAAACTGCAAGTTAAAACAATTATGTCTTTATTCTAATAATTCAGAATTAATTCAATTAAATTCAGTTTATTTATATAGCGCCAATTCACAACACATGTCATCTCAAGGCACTTTACAGTTCACCAGATCATACAGTCAAACTAAAAGATCTGCCTCCCATTCTACTTTTAGAAATTCTAGGAACCACTAGTAAACCTGGAGATTGAGAGCGAAGTACTCTGTTAGGAACATAAGGAACAATCAGATCTCTGATATCAGATGGAGCTTGGCCATTTAAGGCTTTATATGTGAGAAGTTGTCAGGACTCCTGTTTTGTGTCTGTGTTTTCTGTGTTTGTCTCCCTTCATACACCAGGAAGCGCCTGGTTCTGGTCCGCCTCCTCACACACCTGCGGATGGTTTCCTCGTTAAACGGAGTGTTCTTAAGCTGCTGACTGCCACTACTTCGACGCCAGAGTGTTTGCCAGTTTAGGGTACTGTAGCCAAGCTGAGTTTGCTGAGTCAAGCTGAATTTTTGTCAACCTGAGTTTAACTTTGTTTTGTCTTTGCCTCTTGGCAGGAAGTTGTCCTGCTAACTGGATCTCTTGGACCTTCAGACCCTGGAAGGATAAACTGAGCTTCAAACTGAGCTGGGATTCAAACAGGAGGTTTGGATTCACTTTCCTCAAGAGATCGTTTGAGCTTTCACTGAGAAAGGGATTATTCTCCACAACGACCTGTTCAAGTACCGCAGGAAATCTGAGTGGCAGTCAGCATCTCCGTTGTCCACCTATCACCCTCATTCTGGGTAAAACCTGTTCCGCCCTCCACCGAATCAGACCAACACTGGAACTGTCTATGTGCTTCACTTAAAATGTGGGTTGGCAACCAAAACCTCATCTCCAAGTTTCACGAGTCAAATTCACCACTGAGCCTGAACTAACCGCTGTGTCTTCCCCTCACTTTGCAGTTCCGGTTGAGCAGTGTTCAGAGAACACTTCTCCCCCTGTTTACTTCTTCAATAAAACCTGTTAAACCTTTTACCTGGAGTCTCTGTTTGGTTTTCTGCATTTCTGGGTCAGAACTTAGTGACATCATGACAGAACACTCTGGCCGAACCATTGACCAAGCAGAAGCCATACAGAGAGCCCTTCGCCTTCAACAAGTTGAGATCCAGAAACATCACAACCATTTCTTCGATCTCAGTAACCAATTTTCTGATCTGAATAGCCGAGTGACTAGTTTAACCGAGGCTGTCAGTGTCTCTCAACAGGCTTCGGGCCCAGCAGCATGCTAACCAAGCGTTTTTTTTCCCCCCAACTCTGAGTGTCAGCTGGCGAATCCACCCAGGTTTGGGGATCCCAAGAAGTTCTGTGGATTCCTCATGCAATGCATTGTTCTATTCAACCACGCTCCGAGTAATTTTTTTCAGGATTCAACTAAGATCTCATATATAATCTCACATCTAACTGACCGAGCCTTGGACTGGGCTGAGGTAAGATTTTCCTCATCCTCCAATTATGGCTGCACTTTTGATGATCTTATTAAAGAGTTCAGGTTAACTTTCAACCACGAAACATATAAATCCCTAACTTCACGTGATCTTTTGAAATTTAATCAAGGACAAAGAACTGTTTCTGACTTCACCATCGATTTCCGAATTATGGCAGCTGCCTCGGGCTGGGATAAAATAGCCCTTATGAACTTGTTGAAAGCCAACTCTCTGAAACTGTTGCCTTGGATCCAGATCTGTTGATAGACTATTACCCTCTAGAACAGTGGTCTCCAACCCTGGTCCTCAAGATCTACTGTCCTACAGATTTTAGATGCATCCCTGCTTCAACACAGCTGAATCTAATTAATGTCTTGAAAAGGTAATCAATCATTTGATTCAGCTGTGTTGAAGCAGGGATGCATCTAAAATCTGTAGGACAGTAGATCTTGAGGACCAGGGTTGGAGACCACTGCTCTAAATGATTCAATCAAAGACAAACTAGCCACCTTAAATTAACCTGATTCTCTTGAAGAATTAATAAACCTCACAATCTGTTTGGATAACTGGATTCAAGCCCGAGCTAAGGAAAGGAACAGTTGAATAGCTCCTTCCAAACCTTCCAAACCTCAACCCCTGTTAATTCACCCCCACCTGAACCTATGCAGATCGGCAGTGTCCGTTTAAGCCCTGAGCAGAAGCAGAACAGAATGCGGGCTGAACTCTGCTTATATTGTGGTGAATCAGGCCATTTCGTCGCATCTTGTCCTCTGGTGGGAAAACCAGGGTTCACCAGTGGAGAGAGGGCTACTGGTGGACCAGAAGATCTCCCCCTCTTCGCCCCGTCTTTTTCTTCCTGCCTCCCTGCTTTTGAACAATAGATCCGTCTCCTTATCGCCCCTGATTGATTCTGGTTGTGAACAGAATTTAATTGACTGTACTTTTGCTCAACAGATGGGAATAGAGGTTATTTCTCTACAGAGCCCTCTTTGTGTTTTTGCTTTGGATGGCAGGGATCTGCCTCAGATAACTCACCAGACTATCCCTCTACAACTAACCGTTTCTGGTAACCACATAGAAAACATCTCATTTTTTGTTTTCCTTACTGCTAACTCTGCTTTAACCTTAGGTTTTGAATGGCTCAAGGCTCATAATCCCTCTATTAATTGGACCAGTTAACATGTGGACTCATGGTCCGTATATTGTCTTTCACATTAGCTCAGATCTGCAATACCCCCAGGTGCCTCAGTTCAGGATTTAACTGAGTTAGATGCCATTGATCTCTCTTCCGTTCCTGCTGACTACCACAACCTCTCTCAGGTATTTAGTAAATCCAAAGCCTGTTCTCTGCCTCCCCACAGACCATACAACTGTGCCATTGTCCAAGGAGCCACAGTTTTCACCAAACTGGACCTCAGAAACGCCTACCACCTACTTCGCATAAGGGAGGGAGACGAATGGAAAACCGCCTTCAAAACTCCCATTGGACACTTTGAGTACCTGGTGATGCCTTTTTGTTTAACTAATGCCCCCGCTTGTTTCCAGGCCCTGGTCAACGACGTTCTGAGAGATCGTTTGAACGTCTTTGTTTTTGTTTATATTGATGACATTCTTATTTTTTCCAAGAACCTTTCTGAGCACAAGATCCATGTCCGCCAGGTCCTTCAACGCCTGCTCGAGAACAAACTATTCGTAAAGGCTGAGAAATGTGAATTCCACAGACCATCTGTTTCCTTCCTTGGATTTGTCCTTGAGGGTGGACAGGTAAGACCCACAGAGGGAAGAAATTAAGGCTGTTCTGGACTGGCCTACTCCTGAGACTCGCAAGCAGCTCCGTTTCCTAGGTTTTGCCAATTTCTACCGCAGGTTTATCCGCAATTACAGCCAAACTGCTCTTCCTCTTACGGCCCTGACCTCTTCCAAGGTACCTTTTGTGTGGTCCTCTGAGGCGGAAGTAGCCTTTTCTTGCCTAAAAAGACTTTTCGCCAATGCTCCTGTACTCACTCAGCCTGACCTCTCCAGACAGTTTGTGGTGGAGGTAGATGCCTCGGATTTTGGGGTTATTGGAGCTGTTCTCTCCCAAGTTTCTGGTACCGATGACAAATTGCATCCCTTTGGTTTTTTTCTCTGTGACTCTCCTGCAGAGAGAAATTATGATGTTGGGGATCGTGAGCTGTTAGCCATAAAATTGGCTCTGGAGGAGGAGACACTGGTTAGAGGGAGCTGCACATCAGGTTTGGACAGATCACAAAAATCTCTCATATATCCAATCCGCCAAGAGACTCAACCCCCGCCAATCCCCATGGTAATTGTTTTTCTCATGCTTCAACTGATAAACTGAGCTTCAAACTGAGCTGGGATTTTGTTGGGATCTGGAGATCTGCCACCTTTCTCCAGCAGAGAGCGCCCTGGGTCTCCTGAGCTGAAGCCACCTGCACACCTGAGGCTGATTCATCTCATCAGGAGACCAGCTAGTTAAGCAGCGGCTTGACTTCCCTTCAGTGCCGGAGTGTTGACCAGTTTTGGTTAGCAGAACCTGAGCCTCAGCCTGAACCTTGAATATCTGTCTGCTCTGGAGAGTAACTCTGATTCTAACCAGTCTTTGTCTTCTCTGCCTCATAGGAAACCTGATCGAAGTCTGTAGCTCTGGAGGAGCTCATGTTTGGAAACCTGCCTGCCTGTCCTAAGAAGCCAAACCTGAAGATCCTCTGTCTGAATCTCCCCGCTTGTTCTCAGGAGAGAACTAGGAGTACAACTCAAGGTCTGAACCTCATTAGCCTGAAGCAAAGCTCTGCCACTGCTAAGCTCTCTGCTGAACCCACAGTCTCTGGACCCAACCGGTTCCCTCTCTCCACCGATCAGTCTGAACCTCATCAGGTACAACTCAGAAACAAACTCTGCCAAGACATCTTTGCTACCTGGCTAACCAAACAATCCCTCTCTGCAGATAACTCTGTGAATCCAGTCCCGGGCCTGAACCAGAACCTGTGCAAACAATTTACTCTGTGTGTGTTAATCCAAAATAAACTGTTGAACTTTTACTCAGTCTCCTGTGGTGTTCTGCATGTGGTTTTAATCACAGAGACCCATCATGACAGATTTAAACAGGAGGTTTGGATCCACTTTACCCAAGAGATCGTTTGAGCTTTCACTGAGAAAGGGATTATTCTCCACTATGACCCATTCAAGTACCGCAGGAAATCTGAGTGGCAGTCAGCATCTCCGTTCTCCAAATATCACCCACATTCTGGGTAAAACCTGTTCCCCCCTCCACTGAATCAGACCAACGCTGGAACCACAGCACACAGACATGAGTCAGGAACACAATAACTTCACTGGAAACGTGAGTCGGCAACCAAAATCTCTTCTTCAAGTATCACGAGTCGTGGTGAAGAGAGAGCTGAGCAAAAAGGCAAAGCTCTCAATTTACCGGTCGGTCTACGTTCCTACCCTCACCTATGGTCATGAAATCTGGATCATGACCGAAAGAACGAGATCCAGGATACAAGCGGCTGAAATGAGCCTTCTCCGCAGGGTGACTGGGCTCTCCCTTAGAGATAGGGTGAGGAGCTCGGTCATCTGGTAGAGGCTCAGTGTAGAGCCGGTTCTTCCTCAGGAGGTGTTCCAGGCACATCCCACCGGGTGGAGGCCCAGGGGACAACCCAGGACACGCTGGAGAGGCTATGTCTCTCGACTGGCCTGGGAGCGCCTAGGGCTTCCCCCAACAGAGCTGGAGGAGGGGTCAGCGGAGAGGGAAGTCCGGGAGTCTCTGCTTAGTCCGGTGCCCCCGCGACCCGGTTCCGGATAAAGTGGGAGACAACGAGTACGAGTACAGTTTAATCCCATCCAAATGAAGTGACTGACTGATCAGCTTCTTTTTCAAAGACCCTGGTCCAAAGACTATAACTTCTGTTTTGTCTGCATTCAGAAGGAGAAAGCTAAGAGTCATCCAGGTTTTTATGTCTTCGAGATATGCCTGTAATCTATGCAATGTGTTAGCTTCATCTGGATTTATAGACAGATATAGCTGGGTATCAGCATAACAGTGAAAATTAATCTCATGCTGTCTAGTAACTCTACCGATTGGGAGCATATATACAGTATATAAAAGAGAATTGGTCCTAGCACTGATCCCTGTGGTACTCCACATGTAACCTTTGATTTGTCATTAACGAGAACAAACTGAAATTGATCAGATAGATAAGATTCAAACCAGTCCAGTGCTGTTCCTGTAATTCCAACAAAATATTCAACTCTTTCTAAAAGAATATTATGGTCAACCGTATGAAATGCAGCACGGAGATCCAACAAGATGAGCACAGATACAATGAAAATATCATTAGCAACCTTCACCAGAGCTGTTTCAGTGCTATGATGAGCTCTAAAGCCAGCCTAAAACTCTTCAAAAAGTTCATTTTGGTGTAAGTGATCACACACTTTTTTGGCAACCACTTTCTCAAGAATTTTAGTTAAGAAAGGAAAATTGGATATAGGTCTATAATTGACCAAGTCATCTGGGTCAAGAGTTTCTTAAGCAAAAGTTTAATTACTGTTAGGATTCCAGTTTGTGCGGGCTGTTTTTGTGTTTTCTTTTTTCCACCACTAGATGGTGCCCTGTCCTTGTCTGGGCCTCCCTTGCACTGCGGCTTGTTGGGTCATCACCAGAGGAGTATTTGAGCAGCGGGCTGTCTCTACCTCGACGCCAGAATGTTTGCCAGTATTGGGTACTCTAGCCAAACTGAGATTAGCAGAGTCTAACCTTAGCCTTGTCTATCTGAGTCTGAGCTTGCTTTGTCTTTTGTGTTCTTTGGCAGAAAGCCTTCCTGATCCACTGGATATGCCTGGACCTTCTACCCCCCTGGAAGGATTAACTTAGTCACACTAAGCAAGGGGAAACCTCCAAATGATTCGTTCAAGTCCTCTTCAGGAAAACCCGGTGACAGTCCGCTCCATTGTTCCTCTGGATCCAACGTTAGTCTGCTTGTCCGCCCTCCAACGAGTTCTTTCATCTCTGGATAAAACTGCACAAACGGGATCCAAAGAATAACCAAGAGCCCCCTAAACGTGAGTGTCTCTCCTGCAAATTACAATCCTCAGTCGTTATTTCTACGGTCCCTGAACTGATCAATGTGATCTCCCCTTCAGAGTTTCCGGTTCCAGTTAACTAGTCCGCTGAGGTCCAACAGTGTTGCTCAGCTGAATATCTCTCTGTCTATGTTTTTGCTAACAACAATAAACCTGTAAACTTTCACCCTTGGTCTCTGAGTGTGTCTCTGCATGTGGCTCAGATTCTTAACGGCCATTATGACAATTACAGCAACCTTAAAAGCCTTTGGTACATATCCCTGTAACAAAGATAGATGAATCACATCTAAAATAGAGAATGAGATCAAAGGAATACCTCCTTATATAACCTGGTTGGAACTGGATCTAACATACAAGTTGAAGGCTTAGATGAAGAAAATAATTTTGCTTATTCTAAAAGTTCAACTGGATCAAAGCAGTCTAAACCTGGTTCAAATTCCATGACTACCTCAGATGCTGCCCCACCCTCCAGAGACAAACCAATTGTAGATAGAGGAGTGCTAATGATCTTATTTTTAATAAGTTCAATCTTATTTATAAAGAATCCCATGAAATCATTACTGCTAAGAGCAGATGGAATGGACGGTTCAACTAAGCTATGACTCTGGGTGAGTTTGGCAACTGTATTAAAAAGAAATCTAGGATTATTCTTATTCTCTATTAATGAGGAGAAATATGCTGCTCTAGCCTTACAAAGGGTCCTCTTATACAGCAGTAAGCTATTTTTCCAGAGTAGGTTTATTGTGTTGTGATTCTATAGTCTTTTCTATAGATGTTTATTGCCCTCCCCTGTAGGAGTGGTAAAATATCTTATTTAATCAAATATTATTTCCGCTGTTATATAGTGTTTATGACACACAGTCCTACTAACTGTGTGTTAGAACAATAGATGAAAGAGTTATTCGAGCACTAATCATGGTCAAACTGTTATTTCTGCACATACATGGAATAAATTCACCACAACTTCTGTTCAAAATATAAGATTTTATT
>NW_015152064.1:117487-118650 GCF_000732505.1 Cyprinodon variegatus | reverse complement strand
AAACGCCCAATTGGTACCTACACCGGCGCCATTTTTGTTGTTTTGTACACATTCTCGCGTGATTTGAAAAAGCCGCGAGATTTTCCGCCAGATACCACCCAGATAGCCCTAGATTAAAAATTATCGGTCAGAATTGGCTTAATTGCAGAGTGCGAAATACGGGGGGGGGGGGGGGGTTGTCCGGGGGAGCTCAACTCCCCCGTTTAACCCATGAGACCCCCTTAAATTGTGTCAAAAAAAATTTAAATAAAATGTTCTGGCTCCTTAGGAAGCCATTGCTCATATTTGCATATTGTTTCTAAGTTATATACTATAAGCTTTCTTATGTATAATATTTGATATAGTCTTATTTTGAAAGCACTGGAAGTTGAGCAGTGGCATCTTTCTGTTTAATGAGTAAACACTGCATAGCTACATCTGTTCTCTCTGTGCTGCGTTTGTGGCCAGTATAGCATGTAATTTGATGTGAAGGGTGTATTTCGTTTATGTACATATAGTACTATGTTTCATGTTGTGTTTGGAGGTTTATTGCAAGAAAGGTCACAGAGAAGATAACTTTAAAAAGACGCTAGCATACGCGCTAACTAGCCGCTAGCATACGCGCTAACTAGCCGTTAGCAATGCCGCTAGCTAGCGGCTAATGTTAACATGTCATTATGTGTTTCTGTGAATATTCAGGGAATATGTTGAGTTTATTATTTAGGAGAATGGTGTCTGTTTATTTGGAATTGTGCCTGTTTACACAAAGACTTACGCCCATTATTTCTTTGTTGCAGTTTTACCATTCATTCATCCAGCCAATAAATCCAAAGAAAAGGCTTACAGTGTGGTTATTGGAAATGATTTGCTCTGTTTTTTGCGAAGTGGAGCCAGCCAATCCTGTTCGCATATGCAAATTATTGCGTTAAGACATCAGGTCTTCACTGCTGTTTGTGGACCTTAACGGACCTCCTCTGGACAAATTCGACCCATTTCCATTCGTCAGAAACTGGATTAAAGCAGGACGTGCACGCATGAAAGAGACACAGACAGAAAGAGAGACACTCTTTGTGCATGTGGGTGTTTTCATAGACTGTCTGTTCAGGCTCTTGCCGCTCCACCAGATTCACAGAAAGCTTCATCCACCAAGCTGTCAGGAAGCTGAGCCCCCATGCACTACTATT
>NW_015152064.1:111587-115447 GCF_000732505.1 Cyprinodon variegatus | reverse complement strand
TATTGTACATTTTATATTTTGTGAAATTGAATGTTTAAATTTTAGTATTAGGAACTGATCTTATCTGTTGTGCCTGTGCACTTTATCGGTTTCACTGTTGGTGAATGAGAAACGTCCTCTCGAGTCCTTGTATGTCTGGTGAAAGTGAAGAATTGACATTAAAGGTGCCTGTCTTTGAAATGTCATAGGCCTACTGCATATTGAGAAAATTTAGATCGGTATTGCGCAACAATCGGGAGATGGGGACCCCCCCAAATATTGACAGGTATTTCGCACACCGTTTCAAACCCATGCCACACCATGAGATGTTTAAGCAATTTTTTTACTTTCGTCATTTCAAGTCACCAAACATCTCGATTAGATCAAGATCTGAAGTTTTCCCATAAGGCTTCACATGATCCTCAGCCACCGTCTGATACGTTCATAGTAAACTGGTCAGATCCTGTTGGATCAACGTATTCTAAGCCGTGCTTTGGTGGCCTTGGGTTCTTCTGTAGTGTTGGATTTTGTTTATAGTTTGCATATCTGTTCTGGTGTTGAAATTAAAGATTTTACCAGAAGTACGCATGCTTTCTCGTAAAATTTATCCCCGATTTTAGGTTTTACTCCCAGATACAAAATTAAAATAATTTAAACTTGTAGTCTTGCTGATGGCCTCTACTTACGAGGCTTTATCAAGCCCAAGGACTCCAAATAACTTTACAGCACATCCTGATGAGCTACATTGTGCCATAGCTGTGCTGGGGCAAACTGATGGAAGCAAGGCAGTGATTCAGTCTGAGGCAGGATTTCTGCCTTTTTTTTGAAAAAACCCTTAATACTGTACCATTCCAACCTGAAGAGACTCACACAAAAAAAGTTGCAATTATAAAGATTTTTATTGACATTATATAAGTTCTTTGGGGCTTGGACCACAGGAGAAGACTTGATGCTGCAAATTGACATGAGCTCTGATGAATAACTTAGAAAAAGGATTGGAAGTCGGTCATCTTAGTCTTGTGTGAGATGTGAATTTAACCACTGCAGGGGCAATAAGGAAATGTCTCATATGCTTCTTGTGTTGGTCCAGCACATAAAACACATTGAAATGTAATCAACATGTGGAAAGATTCAAGATGCTCCAGTATTTTTGAAAAATCAATATTTCAGTGTTTTCAGCTTTTCATTTTGATAAATGAAAAAAATACTCTCCTGCCCATCTGAATAGGTTAAGTGAATGTAGCTCAACGTGCAGAGAAGCTAATAAAGTATAAACAAGGTGAATATCTCATAGCTTTCTAATTTGGACTCATTTGTAAATTCAAATCTTTAATTTAGAAAAGCATTCAAAATGACAGGAAATCAATTTTCACGAAGTGCCTGGATAAACCTGTAATAACCAAACTAATGGATAAAAGGATGCTCCTTTTATAAACCTGGATGTAGTCTAACCCTGAAACATGGAAGACCAACAAAAAAAGACTGAATTACTTTATAAACTTTATCGCTGCAAATATTAAAATCATTCATCAAAGTGGGGGCGGGGAGGGGTTAGTAAAACCTCATATTAACATATTAAACACATATACAAACACAGCAGGGAAAATGCTGTGCAACAGGGAGCAGTTAAATAATAAGATCATGATTTTAGTTAGTGTGCGTTATTAAAGGAATGAAGTAACAATCAGTAAAGCAACAGAGGGAAGGCCTTATTCCCATGTCAAGGAGAGCATCTTGCAGCTCAGCTCCCACAGCTTCTCTGCCAGCTCGTCTTTCCCAGCAGCGGAGGTGTTGGCAGGAGCACAGTCACTACAAACAACCAAAGGTTAAAATAAGCTTCTCTAACTTACTATGTCCAAGCTTTCTAATTAAAGTAGGATCACTTGGGGAGATAAGACCCTACAGAGACCAACCCAGAAGTCATTAACTACTACTGTAACTGTCCAACTTTGAACAAACGAGCAGCTTAACAGGAACAAACTGTACCTGTAATATCCACCACTCTCCTTCTCCAGAGACGGCTCCACTGCACAGTAAATGGTAGTCTGAGCTCCCTGGGTCGAGTCTTTGGTGAAAGGTTTGGCTAGATTTATGAAGAACCGCTCAGGAGCGCTCAGGTGGCGCCACAAATCTGTCCGAACGACCCCAGGATGGAGGGAGTACGTGGTCACACCGGTACCTAGAAGGGAACAGGTATCTTTGTAAAAACTAAACTTCAGAGATTTACAAGCATCCATCATAGGTAGGATGTTAACAGCCCACAAAGAGCAAATATTAAACATTAGGAATAAATTAAAATGCCACCAATATCTCCTTACACCAGCTAAGATTAAATAGGATAATATCATAAACATGCAGATTTTTTTTTTTTTTTTATCTCATTATGTGTAGGAACAAATACTACAAAAAACAGTCAATATGATAAAGCAAAAAGTAGGGGTACAGTCAAGCAGTAGTTTAGTGGCTGATGCTCCAATTTTCAGCAAAGCAGTAGAATTATGGAGTTTATACATATTTAATTCATTTCCAGGATTATTTAATCATTTACTATTGCAATCATACTACTCAACAAATTGCGCATTTTCTATACTTGTATAACTTATACAAGTGTGTTTAAAACAAACATGGATCCGGCTTATTTGAGGAATTTTTACAGAGTAAAAAGGGGGTTCACAGACTAAGAATTAAATTCTTTGATGAACTATTACAAATATTTTGAAACCATAATTTCTATATGTTAAATATATTCAAGTGCTTATTTGGCAGAAATAAAAAATGTGTGCATGTTCTTTGCAGTTCATTCTAGAACTAGGTCCGACTCTCCAAGCAACCTTATCCTTAAAACAGGCAGCAATATGCTGATCTCTGAAAAACAAAACAAAACAAAGAGTAGCTTTATACACCCGGAACCAAATGACTAAACTTCCTCATCAGCATGCAGTGAAGCTCTGCTAACCAGCTGATGTTTGAGTCAGTTTGTTGAAGCAGGGGAGCACCTAAATGTAGCAGGACGTCAGCCCATAATGACATCTTAAAAATAAAAATAGAGGGAACTGAAATAGTACACCTACAGTTATTAAACTGTACAGAATTCTTAGTTTCATAGCAACACCGGGTGGTGGCAGCATCATGCTGTGGGGCTGTTTCTAGACAGAAAGCCAATAATGCCTATAAAAAAAAAAATCAGAGCTGAACTTTAACCTGCCAACTAATATTTAACTCAATTGTTTTTTTGTTTTTGTTTTTTATTCTGACCCTCTGGATTGGAGAAAAAGCACAACCTGAAATTTGTTCTTTTAATTCTCACTTTTACAAACCACTGATTTAGTGGTCATATTGAACTAAACCAATTAGCTGTACGTAATTGTCCATATAGCTGCAAACCATTACTATAAGGATAACTAGAAAAAACAAAGAAAAAGAGGAGGTTGTGACCCGTACCTTCTAATCTTTTAGCCAGTGAGCGGGTGAAGAGCACGTTAGCGAGTTTACTCTGAGCGTAAGCTTTGTTCTTGTTGTAGCTCTTCTCACTGTTGATGTCCTCCAGATTGATGGAGCCCCAGGAATGAGCCATCGAAGACACGTTTATGATTCTGGCCGGGGCTGATCTTTTGATTAGATCAAGCAACAAGTATGTCAGCAGGAAATGTCCTGAAGGAAAAAGAACATTTGTGTTATATCAAACTGGTCCTATAGTCACTCTATTACATATGGAGTCATGTAACGAAATTAATTTCTCCCTGGGATTATTAAAGTATAGTAGTAGTGGGTGGAGGAGGCATCTCGCTGGATTTGGATGCAACGCGAGGTGCGCTGGCAGAACCGAAGCACTGAGTGAAGGAAGAACTGAAGACAGAGTTGGGTGGTATTCAGTGGGGGTG
>NW_015152064.1:103217-111267 GCF_000732505.1 Cyprinodon variegatus | reverse complement strand
TTTACTACAGTGTGTTGAATTCATGTTAATGTGCATTTAAAGACATTTCAATTAGTGGAAAAAATTGCAGGAGGAATACGTTTAAAAAAAGCCTAATCAACCAAAACTTTCGCAACCCCAATGCAGTACCCCCATGGACCCCCTAGGGGCCACAGACCCCCTGTTGAAGACTTCCGGAGTAGGCCATAAACATTATGTTATGACTTATTTAGTTTGATGAGGCATTTAAAAATTAAAACATAAATTTGGGTTCAATTGGATCCTATATCATGACGTTCACTTGAATTCTTGTCACTGGGCCGTTCGACTGAATTAGTGGGGACTCCTGTTAAAACCAGATCTGAAAAGAACTAAGGATTGATCCCTGATTAGTTCAACTTACCAAAGTGATTGACTCCAATCTGCATTTCGAAGCCATCTGCAGTTTTCCCGTACGGACAAACCATCACACCTGCATTGTTGATGAGGAGGTTAAGTTTTTGCTCATCTGCAGGATAAAAAAAAGGAATCACAAACATGTCACATCTTCAGCTCCAATAGCAGTTAGGGCATTATTTTCCTCATTATCCAATATAATCAGGTAGGTTTACTTTTATTGATAGCTTCAGCAAACTCTCTGATAGATTTGCTGTCTGATAAATCGAGTTTCATGCAGAGAACACTGTCACTGCCAGAGCTTTCGATGATTTCAGTTACAGCTGCCTGTGCCTTCTCCATATCTCGACATGCCAAGATCACTCTGGCTCCTAAACAGGAAAAAAAAAAACAGATAAATTTCATTTGGACAATAATCTTTTCCACCTGAATAACCAGAAGGAGATTGCTTAGAGCAAATAACTTCTGCCGTCCACCCGTTGACTTAATGCAGAATTTTAATCGGCCACAAGCACATTTTTCACAAGTCCCCCCTACCCTTTGTGTAATGAATTCAGCCAGCATTCAGTAAGCCGGTTCTGTTGGTCGCTGGACACCTTCAAGCCTCTCAATACTACTCACACAAAGTTCTTGATTTGAATAAGATTTTTTTCATGCATTAATATTTTCAGCCATGGCTCAACACATTTGATGCAAAAAAGGCATCAAAGATATCAAATCTCTTAGGCTTTCCAGATTTTGTGCAGTCAGCTGATTGTACTTTGTTATGGCAAAGTTCAATTATAACTGGGAGAAAATTACTACAGAGTGAAGAGCGCCCTCTTGTGATCAAAGATATGACCTGCCGCTCCACTGTTGTAGAATATCCTCTTAGGATTTGGTTGTTGGATGAAGCCAACCAGGTAGAACCTCCGACAATTAAAGCATGACAAGTCGTCAGATCTAGACAAACAGGTTCTTCAGCTGAGTTAGAGGAAAAACAGAGAAGCTCCAGGATGAAAGATCTTTTACAGATTAAGCCAAATATAAACGTATCAAGCAAAAGTATCTCTCGAAGAAGTCATTTTGAATTTCTACATTTGAACTCCCCCTGAAACAGTGTAAAGAAAACATTTAATTGTAGTTTGCATATATACCAAAAATTCACAGCACATTACCTCAAGGTACATTACAAAGACAATTTAATCAAATTATACAGACAGACTGGTTAAAGGCGTTTTCCCCATATAAGGAAACCCAGCAGTCATCGTCATCATTTTGCCTAGACAGTTGCAGACAAATTACCCAAGTTTTGAAGCATTAACAAGCCTCAGGTATGACTCTGCTGGCCACATTTACATGCCAAAGGTTTAATGAAGTTTTGCGATTATTATTGACAACCAGAACAGCACCCATAGAGTGCACACCTCCGCCATGCAGCAAATTTAGCCACAAATTGGGGCATACACTTATAACTAAAACATATTGATATGGATCATTACGAAATTTTTATGAATTTATCCTTAGTATGAGGTACCCCTCTGGTAAAAATTCCATTGAAATCTATCCACAACTTTAGGTTACCATGTACACAGACAACACAAACTCTTCTAAAGACAAAGAATGTTATACCGCTAAGCACTGATGGTGTAGTCGACATCTTGCCATCAGGCAGTTTTACTGCCTGTGGAACTGATCCATGGCCAAATGAGAGTAGGATGGGTATGTAGAAGTAGGGAGATTGAGTGAAAGGCCCAGTCTAGTGGGGGAGAATTCAGTCTGGACAGATTTCTCCTTGGCTCTACCTTTCTTATATGCAACCCAAAACAGTTTCGTTATCCTGAGCCATTTCCTGTATTTATGCTGCTGTAGGTTTAGGCTGCTTGATGACACAGGGACCACTATTCATGTTCTCTATCATTCAATTATGCTGCATTAGTAGTTTAACTCTAAACTTTATGTTCCTTCTGCCTTTTCTTGTTCTAGTAGCTTCATCTGGTATGTTCCCGTTTGGCTCCGACTCCTTCCTGAAGAGAAACATCAGCTGTGCTGCTGCCATCAACACCTTGGTTTATAGATGTTGGAGCTTGGCCTGTTTCTCTTGTGTGACCAACTTTTTGTGATCCCTTTCATCCTCTGACATGTGAGTTGGCCCTGAGCTTGTCTGCATGGCTATGTGTATTCTGGTTGGGGCAGCCTGTGGAACCGTCTGACCATTACCTTTTTTATATCTGCTTTTTTGTGCATCTACTTCTGTCTCCTTTCTGGTCAGAGGAGAGTTCCTGCTTCAAGTGGAGGACTTTTGGGTATCTCAGGACCTAGTTCATGCGTAGGGTTGGGACTGAATACATATGATAGGATCTGGTTCCAAACTTTCAGTTCTCCAGGAATCATTAAAAGCTAATAGGATATAATACCCAGTCAGGAAACGGAAGCTGTGTCCAACCATCTGGGAGTCCATCTGACATTAATGAAGACCATCAGACTGAGGATGACGGCCTCATCTTTGACCTGCTGCACCCATGTTGTAATGGTTTTGTTTTTAAAACTTAATGGTTTAATTTTTTTTTTTAAATAGAAAGTTCCATGCGAGTACAACTCTTCTCTCAGCTGGTCCAAAGCACCTCAGGTGAGGAAAGTTTGAGCGTTTCTGCTGAGACTGCTGCGTGAATAACCCTAACCCAAATAACTGAAAGATCACAAGTATGAATAAACCAACTCTGAGAAAAACAGAACTTCATAAGACTTGTTTTTTCTAGTCTCTAAGGGGGAATATTTTCTTGCAATTTATTACAGCTTCTTGAAGACCGTTTCACACCTAACAGAAAAAAAACAGCTCTTAAGGGGAGGGGTGGCCTCGTGGTTAGGGCATAGAGCTTGGAATCCTGAGGTTCTGAGTTCGAGCCCCACTGCCACAGACTGCCACTCTGGGTGTCTGTGCAAGACCCCTAACCTCCGATTGCTCCACGGGCGCCCCATGATGGCAGCCCACTGCTCCCCAAGGGGATAGGTTAAATGAAGAGGTACATTTTTCCAATGGGAGATCAATAAAGATCAATTATTACCTTTTTGACACTGATTCGCTAGGTCAGTGTACTTATGTAAAGCACACAACAGATGCATAAGCTTGTGTGAAATGTCAGAAATGCACAGATAAGGATGACATAATCTTAGCTTGGTGGTTATCTGCAGCTCGTTAAACAACTTCAGCTCTTAAAAGCACACAGATGACTTCTTAAGCTTAGGTTATTCAACACTGCCCAAATGTCAACAAACAAGTGTTCCTTTCATCTTGAAACATCATTCCTCAGACATTTTTGATGCCACTTCCTCTCTGGCGTCACAGCTGAGTTAAATCAAGGCAGCTGATTATATTCATCAACAGAAACAGTAAGTAACCGTGTCCATGTGTGAAACCACACTAAGGTACAACAGTGCTTCTTTTATTTCTTTTCTGATAGACTGGGTTTAGTTCCAAGCTAAGTTTTCTTTTTTCCAATCACCTTGCTTGAATTAATCAAGATAAAAAAATAAAATAAAAAAAGTTATTGGTTCCAAATATTATATAAAACATGTGGACTGCTTAAAACTTGGCTGCCCAGGTTTGGTTTTTCTTATTGACACCTGGATTCAATGGAGAACTGGGAGAGTCACTGAAAGTTAAAACCCAACACAATCACAATCATAAATCCAATTCGAAAAATGTTTTCCAATTGTACATTTTAACTGAATTATCCAAGAGGAATTGTAATTTCTATTTATCAATGCACTATTAAATACAGCAATTTAACAATACATTTTTAATTCCCATTTCTGAATTGGTATGCCTTTCCTAACAACACTTAAAAAGGTAATTCTTTATTAGGGTAAACAATTTTACCCAAAGATCAAAATAGTGATTATATTGAACCACAATTGCGATTTTATTTCAATTTTCCTTTGCACCAACCCCGAATTTGTAGACGTTTCACTCCAAGCAGTACGTACTTCAATTTGTGAGAGCTTGCTTGCCCAGAATCCATTGTTGCAGGACTTAACTATATTTTTGTGAAAAAGTGTTAACGTCTACTTGCATGGATCTGCTGCTAGCTGCAACTAGCAAAAAAAAAAAATGTTCCTCTGTATATAAAAAATAAAATTGCACTTTGGTAAATTGTGATTATATTGCAAATGCAATTAACCCTAACCCAGCCCTATTCCTTATCCCCATTGTCAAATCCATTTGCAGTCGAGTTTCCTTTTTACTCTCCCTCCTGTTCCATGACCTTTACCTTTCTTGTCCCTATGCCAACCAGAACATTTAAACCAATCACAGTTTCTCCCGACATGTAACCAGCTCTCATTAAAAACGCAAGATGACACATAAAATGAAACATTTACATTTTTAAATGTGTGATTAGGAAAGGCATTTCAAGTCAGATTTTAGGATTTTAAATCACCATTTAGGAAAATAGTTCGAAAACACATTGTCAAATACCAGTATTTAATAATGGATTAATAAATATAATTTCACCTCATTTAAAATGTGCAATAAGAAAATGCTTTTCAAGTTGGATTTTTGTAGGATTTAAATACTGAATTTGGCTGTTTTTCCTTTTTCAGTGACTCTGCTGGTCCTCCATAGAAGCAATCGTTTCCCATATTTTATTGCAATTTAAACAAGGTTTAATTACTTTATTGAACTTATTAGCTGGGGGTAATTTAGATGACAGACTGATAAAGGTATTGATGATACTTTATTAAAGCAGTCTTGTCTTGCCAAGTTGAATACAGCAAAAACCTACATTTATTTATATAATGACATGTGCACATTTATGTATTAGATGATGGCCCTGTTGGCCTTCCTTCAAATCAGGGAGTGGCTGTAATTTAACCATTTTAATATGATATTTAAAATGGGGGGTAAACAAAGTTAGATGGAGCGGTTACCCCTCTTGGCCAGGTCGATGGCTGTCTCTTTGCCGATGCCGGAGTTGGCGCCTGTAATCACCGCAGTTTGACCATCGAGCCTCACGTCAGAGGACCAGGGAGCCCGGAAAAGGTTTCTGAGGAGGTTAAGAAATCCCAATCAACCAAATGGGCGTGAGCCATTACAAAACGGACTCTAAACTAAACTATGACAGTTAGCACTCGAGCTTACATGATGTAAAATAAACGCTAGTAGCACTTAGCTTAAAAACCTAAGCCTTAACTTTAGTGTAAATTAACTCGCTAACATTTAGCAACTAAGACTAAAACACTAAAAGATATGCTCTAATAAGGATTAGGAATACTTCCTCTCACCTCATAGCTTGCATATTACTTCCACACCGTCGGCAGATGAGATTAAATGATCAGTAAAACCCGAAAAACTTTCAGGAAAACCCGAAAAACTTGACAAACTGACGCCTCTTCTTCTACAGCTTCCAACAGAGCGCTCGTGAATTAAAAACCAAAACGCAGCTGTGACAGAGAACTTATCCTAAACAGACAGGCGTTCTAACCAATCAGATGCGGCAGAGTCATTTTTAGAGACAGTTGATTGGTTGAATTCTTGAATTGCTCGCTTCAATAGGGGTATGGCAAGCCGTTTTATCATAAAACCAACTTCATTTTTGTATTTTGTTTTGAACTTTATTAAAAAGAAGTAAGTACAAACAAGTAAGGCAATAGCAACAGCACAAATCTGTGGAAGGCATAGTAGAGGCAAATTTAAAAAAAAATGTGGGTACGAGGCATTATTGATAAGGAAGAAAAAAATAAAAATAAAAGGAATTACTGTAATAATAAAATAATTATTAACATGGCAAAAATGGGATTCATGTTAGGACTGATGAACATTGGTGGACAAACCCATCAGTATTTCAGTCAGGTATTCATATGATTCAATATATTTTAGAGATTTCAAATATAACTTGAATTCAGATAAGAAAACTTTAAAGATTGGGGATGATCTCAACACTCTTTGTTTATGAATGAAGAATTTTGCTAAACACAAAATTAGGTTACTACTAAAACCAACTTTTTCTGAGTATCTGTAATTACTTTTAAGATATCAAAGAAAAAGTTGACTAGGAAAACTAAATTCTGACTATCCTGAATGATAATTTAAGATATCTTAAGATGATTTAAGATATCAATATTTTGTGCTTAAGTTGATCAAATAATTGACATCAACATCACTCTGATATGTAGTGTAAAACACAGAACAAGGTTTATATGTGGGATATATTATGTAATCTTTTCTAATCAGTGTCTTTTATTTTTTCATTCTTTTCATTTCCAGCACACATTTCAAATCAATTTCATAGTGTCAACTTTTATTTGTTGTATAAAATAAACAAAAACATAAACCTTTCAGGACACATTACCTGAAAGATTAACAGGAATAGTGCTAAATTTGGAATTATTAAAAATCCTAAAAATTATGAAAAGGCTTAAAATGGAATACAAATGACTCAGCTGTGCTTGAATATCCTATATACAGTTTAAAGCTAGGTAAATATGCTATTGTCAACACAATCCCAAGGTGAAATGCAGATTTTCTGTAATTCTGAACCAGTTCCAACATGAGCTACAGCACTAAAGGTCGTTTTAAGAACCGGACAATTCACGTTGAATATATCTTTGCAGACCGCTAACTAGCAAACACCATAAAGGCGTCTTAACCTTTCCCCCAAATTGCTATGTCATTTCGACGAGTCAGAATGATGATTCAAGATATCTGGACTTTGTACTTCAGATGTCTTGAATTATCATGATTAGATATCTGCAACACAAAGTCTGACAACGGCAAGCCATATTATCATAAAATCAACTTCTTCTGACTACCTGTAATTACTTTTAAGATATCAAAGAAAAAGTTTGATTAGGAAAAACTAAATATGTGAAATTATATTATGACTATTGAAAATAACAATTCAAGATATCTTCAATTACATTTTGGAGAGTCAAAATGCATTTCAGATATCTCATTTACTTTGCCTGATTATTTATTTAAAGTGTCACACATCCGGAATTACAATCAAGATATCTCAAACGTAATTCTGACTTGACAAAATTACATTTTTAGATATCTGAATTACAAAATTATGGAGCCCCTGAAATAACATGGGAGAGAAAAGAGATTCAGCATGCGCATAAAATACTAATTCGATCACACGAAATATGATACTACATTTGCAGTAACAGTGAGTGCTTTTTAAAATATAATAATAATAAAATCAGGAAGATGGTTTAGTGTTATTTGGATTCAGATTGAGAACCTGGAAAGTCTGTTACTTTTTAAGGCTGTGAAACTATTAATGTTGCTTTCTGTGTTTTAAAGGTCAATTATGGATACTGAGCTGCAAGAATTTCTAATGGAGCTCCAACTGCAAAATGAAGTACAGAAACTTGAAGATGAAAATGTAAGTAATGTCTTTAAATACCATGTGTGTGTGTGTGTGTGTGTGTGTGTGTGTGTGTGTACACGCTCATTTTTAAGATTATTATTCATTGGACATTTGTTTACAACATGGTCACACCAGAACATATTAAATAAAAATGCATTGTAGACATTAACCCACAAAATCAAAATGATTCTTAGTAATCTTAATTTGGAAAAGTATTTGCATTATCAGAAGTAAATGTTGTCAAAAGTGTTTTGAATAACAAAGGATACATTTTGTGACACACCATCCCTCTTCTTTGAAAGATCCAATGGCAGAATATATTC
>NW_015152064.1:99989-102141 GCF_000732505.1 Cyprinodon variegatus | reverse complement strand
TAGAAAATGAAGGCTAATCATGTTTTGGGTGTACTATTCCTTTAATGACAGACAGTGACCTGGCAAAGTACATCCCCAAAGTTGGAGAGAGAGTCTCCACGGAGGCCTTCTGCAGACAAGCCACACTATCTAAAACATCTACATCCAGGAAAGAATCCAGACTTTTAAGACTAAAACAAAGACTGTCTGGAACTGAGGGAATACTTAAAAAAATATATTCTAAGTGGGCAGGGAATACAAATGCCAAAGGTAAAAAGAGACAAATTGAGGTTGGTTGGAGGGATTTTGATGAGGAAGAGGAAAGATACAAACAAGTGAAGTCTGTAAATGGTAAAGGAACAATTGATAAATAAGATACTGTGGCAGATACCATAGTTTTGTCTGAAAATGTTTTTTTTTCCCCGAAAGGTGGTTCCAAAAATACCAAAAGTTCTTCACACTATTCAACTCATATTGAAAGCTCACAGATACATATCAAGATGTAACTACAGTAGATAAGCTGTATAGTAAAAGCAAAGTCAAAATGCTTAGACTTTATCTATGCACCACAAAAAAACAAACAGAACCAAAAAGCAGAACAACAGCCTGCAACAGGATAGGATGGTGATCTTGCAACAGGCCAGTCCTCGGTGGTATGTCTCAGTGACAATGAACAGAATCAGGCTGCTGAGGATATGTTGGTGGAACACCGAAATACAAAATTAACCAGACACAATGTGATAAATGGTGGAGCTTCCACAAGTAGAGATTGGGGATTGAATGAAACATTACCATGAGATTGCCTGTTAACCCTGGGCGAAAACAAAGATTCTGATACAGTTGTTATTTTGTTGGGTAAGGACAGGTTGAAGGTAACGGAAGATGAAGCAAATCTGTAAATAATCAATCCTGAAATGGAAGATGGACATTTTCAAACTCTATATCAGTCACACCCTGTTCCAATGCTTGCAGCGGAGGCATATATTTCCCATGCACTTCCTGAACCCCAGTCTGCTCCTGTAACACTGGTTGTAAGACGAGTTCACTGTCTCATTGACTTCATCAATGCCTTCAAGGACCCAAAAATGATGGCATCTGAGGTTTACATCAAAATGCATTTGCAAAATGGAGAGACTGAAAGGGCGGAAGGTGGTAATGTTTTGAGAGACTGTCTGAATGTTTCTATGATAGCTGCACACTGGGAGTGGAAATGAAAGTTCCGTTCATAAGGCATAACTTTCAGCTGGAGTAATGGCTGGCTGTTGCAGGATGGAAAGAGGCACGTTACTTTACAGGGAAACTTGCAATACCATTCCAGGATGAGGTGCTGTACATCTCAGCATTCAGTAGTTTAAAGGACTCCCTTTGGCTCTACGTATCACATGAGGAAAGAGCTGTTCTCCTGAAAGCTTTGGAGGACTTTGATTCTGTGAGCGAAGCTGAATTGCTAGATGTACTTCATGCACATGAATGCCTACCAAGTCCCTTCCAAGTATTAATTCAGGCCCCAATGTATGTATTTGAGTGTTGTTGTCCTATTATGCTTTCTGTAGTTACCACCAGAAGGACTGCATCATTTCATTGCAAAAAAGCAAAAAAAAAAAAAAACAACAACTGCAAAAACAGTGAAGGAACTTCTTATCTTTCTAGAGGTATTGACAGCAGCCCAGTCAACAGTTTTATCATCACTTGAAAAGGTACTTGCAGAAACAAATCGCGAGACCGTTCAGTTTTTCCTGTACAGGATCTGATGTCTTGGATAAAGCCATACTAATTGAGTTCACGGAAACCAAAGATTTTCTGCACACATTCTCACAAGCTCAGTGTGGGTAACGGATTGGGTGTATGTAGTAATGTAACCATTAACATGAAGGATGATGACAGCTCCTTGTAGACTATGTTTTCTTTTTGTTAATGCTGTAGCACGTTCTGTCTATTTTGTGCAGAGGGTCATCAACAAAATATGCTTTTAGTCAATTAATTAGCCCCACCTCACATGAAGACGTCATGTTAACTGTTCATCATTTTACCAATTTTGTAATGCTTGACCTTGTGGCAATTTTTTGTTATTAACCGTTTTACTCTGGGCATTATATTTCTGTTCATCTCAAAACACACCTGTGTCTGTTGCACAATGTTGGTCTTCATTTAATGTCAAAACATAAGACAGATG
>NW_015152064.1:93279-99006 GCF_000732505.1 Cyprinodon variegatus | reverse complement strand
TTTATCCTAACAATTCCCCCTGAAAAGATGACATTTTTAAAGTCACTTTTAAATAAACACTTGTATGTCTGCAAAACCCATTAATGTCTGTTCATGACCAGGATATTAGAATAGTAGAAAAACCTTAGGCGCTGTTTCTTTCATCATAGAATCATGGAATAAACAATCAAAAGTCCACCTGATGATTTAGCAACAGGGATCGAAAGTAATCACGATCAAAACTTGACAGACCAAGTGTTTTCACTCGAGACCACAGTTTCAGCATTTAACTACAATTTCGATTTCATCTAATTAAATAAAGGCTGTTTTAGTTTACTATGCGCACCTTATCTTAACATTACTGCTCATCATGGATCAACCATCCGTCCACATTTACCAATCATACAGTCACAGTAGGGGGCCGTTCTCCACCAGAAAGCCCTACCTTCTCTAAAAGGTAGTAAAAACCGGGGTGACCCCAGGGAAATCCTGCTCTTTGGCAATCTGAGCTAGAAGACTGCTTTTGGAATCTAATAATTATCATTATATCTAATTTAAGAACCCTTAAGTCAATCAGGTTCTGAGTCTTTCTATATCAAAACAAAATGTTACATAAATCCTAATCTTGGAGGGTCTGGAGTAAAATGTTTTCATGTTCTTCATAAAAATAAATCAAAATGAATCAAAGACATAAATCACAATGAGTTAAAAATCAAGAATTATCCTGGTCTGAGTTAAAGGCACTTGATAAACATAGCTGAAGTCTCTATCTATTATCAAGATAATTTATCAATCAGTCTGGTATGGTCTCCTCCGCAGCCCCTTAGGTTTCCATGTTGTCTGATGGCAGTTCGATCCTTATTCCTCATGGTGTGTTCAAATCACAGTCCAGCAATCCGTTTCTCCCAGATCCTCCGCCACACAACAGAGAGCACATCCTATTCTCATCAGGATTAGCGCCGTCTTTACTGACTAATTAATCATTTACTCAAAACTTAAATGCTATCACAACCAGATATTCTTATCCAAAATTACTTTTATTTTAGCTCTAAAGTCTGCATTAAAATCGTTACGTTTCAGCTCATTATTTTGTGCATAGAAGCTCAAGTCACCGCAACTAATATGACTTAATCTCATTTAAAGACCTTTATTGAAGCTGTAACCTATAGATATTTAGAAAACATTAAACCCTGTTTTAAACATTCACACATTTAATTCATGGATAATCTAAAGAAAGTTTCAGAACTATTTTCAATCCGAAAGTTTAGTTTCTTCTAAATTAATAAAGTTTTTAGTCTACTCATATCCTCTCCCCATTGAAAGTGATAACAGTTCTTCATTTTCTAAGAATAAATAGCTTGGCACTAATTCCCTTCCAAAATTCCCTCTTCAGGCATAGTGGCTTTGAAATAACCGAGATGTTTGGGAAACATAAAGAGCATTTATGAAACAAACAGTGCTGTTAAAACTTATGTCTACATACTGGCTCTATAAGAAATGCCAATTTAAAAGAGAAAAATAGTTAAAAAACTGCAAATGAAATCTTTTTCAGAGATTATTATATTATCATTATCATCTTATTACTAAGAGCAGTGCTGTCATCTGTCAAAGTTGGCCAAGCGATTCATTATTGAGATTATTTTTTCATTAGCTACAGTAAGCAGTAGTATTTTCTATCCTCACTTTAAAAAGTCCAGTAATGACAACATTACATTACCATTTTTTTTGTCCTCATATGAAACAGTAGTATCTGTTTATAGGCCATTGGTTCCAGATTGGAGAATCATAGAGGGGGCAAGGTAAATGCCAATAAAATCATATGCATAGCCATCTAAATCTGTAAAAATAAAGCAATAGATGTGAATACATTTAAGATTTGTATGTGTTCCTTGTTGGTAAGTCATGTTACAGAAAAGGTTTAATCTGTGAGAATACAAGTTTATAAGTTATAAAACACAAGTCACACCTTTGCAATGATACAATAATACAAGTACAAACCACTACTTTGTATGAATCTACAGCCTTGGATGAAGGTATTACACTCCTTACCAGTTAGTGATAGTAACACATATGAAAGTTATTCACCAATACATTCTTTAAACAATAAAAAAGAAGAATAAAACAAGAAAAATACATCTCTCAAACATTTAAAGTGCACATATATTGAAGACAACCTTCCAGCAAAGATAAAATGCTCATTCCATTATTTCCGTCTTCCTCGCCCCCCTCTGCGTTGATGGCAGTTATGAACAACCTTTGTAAATGTATAAGTTGTTATGTAACTTCTGAACTTATATTTTCACAGATGTAAAATCTACAAATACAAATCTTAAATACATCTGTATATATTGTCACTTATCTTATACCTTAGGCACTGACCTTAGATACCATCTGGAGAGCAGAACCTGTTCATAACCTGAAGGGTTCAGTATGATTAATACCTAATTAATCAATCTGAAATGTGTTTAAACCAAAGCCCATTGTGTGGCTTACACACCAATGATTCATTTCTTTAAAAAAAAAAAAAAGTCCCAATAAATGGTGGTATAATAATGTGATCAAATCTCCAGTTGTTGATTTATTTTGTTACAGTAAGCAAAAAATCCACCCATCTATAGTCTATACCTGCATATCTTTGCAGGGTCATCAGGGTACAAGGCTCCACTAGTTAAGAGGTTGTTGGCTCTCAAAAGGTTTCTAGCCCATTAGAGCATCAGTGAAAATACAATTATGTATGCATTTATACTAAAGGCCATTTAGAATCCAGTAAGACATTATGACACTTATCTAAGCTATTTAAAATAAAAGCATATAGGATTTTAAATTACAATGCATGCAACATTACAAAGTAATTCTGCTATTAGTTTTTGTTTGCTTTTCTTGCATAATTCCAATAGAATTGTTAGAAATGCTTTTAGATTGTAAGAGTCTAAGCTAACACTTCCATCATAATGCAATTTGCTCATAATGTAGTGTTAAAACAAACCCAGAGGTGCTGCAGTATCTGTCCACCAGGTGGCAGCAAAACACTACTAACCTGTCTAAACCACCGGAGGAAGGTTATTTTGCTTTCGCACCGCTAGCTCTGTCCTTGTGTTGTGTCTTTAGACAGATTAACACGTTGGTATTTGGGTAAATCGTGTCCTTGGCGCAGATCCCCAATTTCTTCCAGCCACCGATTTGCATGAGGCCTAATTATTCATTAGTTCTGTTCAAAAAGATCCCAATAAACGTCATGAATGGCTCATTCATGAGCTTCAGACACTGTTGGCAGCAGTAACAGGGGGCTGCAGACACAGGGTCTTTAGAGCAGGACATAAAAAATGCTGCTCATCGTTGTGCAAAAGCAAACATTTCCTTCCCTTTTCTTCCTGCAAGATCAGTAAGCAAAATGGTGGTTGTGCGTCTCATCTGCATGTCCAGATGAAGAAATCTGATATGCACATTACATTTTCATAGTAAGTGGTTACAGGATTGAGTGTTCTGTATTTGCTGGTATTTTGATAGGTGTTGATATTGTGGCCATACATGCATATACCTGTACACACACATGTGCATATGTGTTATAATTTACCTAGTTTAGATTAAGAACTTCTATAATGTTAAAGGGGCAGGACTGGATAAGGAATTACTTCTTCTTGCTCCAATATGAACATCTTTAGATCTGTTTACAAAATCTGTTGTTTGATATTTTATTTTGTTATATATTATTACTTTATTTTTGTTACTCCTGCATATGTAAATATATGTATACATATATGTATGTTTTCTTTTACATAATTTTTTTCCTGTTACAAAATAAACTTGGTTGCATCCCTGCCTTTAGCAAAAAGTAGTATACTTGAAGTCATTTCTTTTAAGAATGTTTAAGTATAAGTTTAGAAAGTATACCAAACAATGTACTTTTATTGTACTTGAAGTATTACTAAAGTAATACTTCTTCGAACTAAATTTGGTCATTTTTAAGTTTACTAAAGTATACTTAAACTATACTTTAGTAAACAATAAAGTAAACAATTGTTAAGTATATGAAATAAAGTTTAGAATAAGTAAACTCTAAGTGCACTGCCTGATTTTAAGTATGAAATTTGTGCACTTTTAGTATACTTGAATAAACTACTTTTTACTAAGGGTGGACATGCATGTAAATCGTCAGATTTGAATTTTGTAAATAAGTAATACGAACAGTCCTATGCTGTTGTGTTTGTTCAAATTGGGAGCCCAAATGTAAATTTATTCTTCTAGTCTCCCTCCTGACCACCAGTTTAAGCCTTCAATGTATGTTTTAAAACAAAAGGTTAATACAGCGGTGTTGTTAGAGATGTCTCACTGAACTAAAAAAAATGATATTCTCTAAAAAAATACTTCAGTTCCAGCATTTATTAGCCTCTGATTCCAAAACTGCACTTGTTTATTATTCACATGCCAACTTCCCATTGGTGTTTGCTGTTTTTGTTTGCAGCTGGCGGTATCATTGGACAACACAGTTTACCTAAGTCCCCACCGGCGCCACAGTAGCAGCTTCCTGAAAGCCAAAGACAATAGCGAGCAGGAGGATGCACTGCATGAACAATGTAAATGGTTGATTAGAAATATTGGGAGTATTAATATTACCATAGCAGATGGAAGGCAAGAGGATGCTGTTATTGTTTTTATGCTGCTTCTGCTGCTGATGACTCAATAATGGCCTTAATGACCCCATGGCTTCAAAATAAACACATTGGAAAGAAGAATATAATAATAAAAATAAATGGGGATGGGTAGACCTGATCTCCAAGAAATGATTCTGGTTGAATGGTAAATAGAATCAGTGCAAATAATTTGAATTTTTCTGTTAACAGTAGAAAATTAAAGTTAAAAAAAATCTAAAAACAATGCTTATTGGAATTTGTGCATGTGCTAGGAAGTAACTGCTCTTCTGAACCATTGAGAATCACAGAATATTGCTAGAAGTAAACAGTGTGATGTTTCAAAATGAGTTCCCCAACCACCATCATTATTTTCTCTTATTTTTCAGTTCCAAATCTGGCAATTTTTTTTACTAATTGTGCAGCCCCATCAAATATACAGTGGCTCTGAATGTCTAAAGGTCAGAAAAGAAACCTGGACGCCAGCAAAGACTAATGCTGCTGCCTTGCAGCTTTGAGATCAGTGCTCTGATCCAAGCCTGAGGACTTTCTGTGTTAAATATCTATACGTTTATAGTGTTAAGTCCGTGTTTCCTGGCTTGTTTGACTTGTGTTCCCCTTTTGGCATTATTCATACCATGAGTACCCCTCTCAGTCAAGGAATGGTTTGATTGATCAAGAGTGGAAAAGACAATAACTGAAATAAATGCTATTTTACTTAATCTTTTAATTTGAGCATTTAATTTTCATTATTTTGTGCTTTCCATCTCAAATAAAAAAATTAAGTTAGTAAGAACCATGCCTAAATAGTAAAGAAGTTAGTAAGGAATCGAAATAAATACAAAATAAAATCATCCTATAAACCTGGATTTATAAAACTTGAGCACGTCTAAGTAACTCCCTTATAATCACATTTAAACTTGATGAATTGGGAGCAAAATACAGAACCAAAATTATAGTCAGACTGACTTAGTTTTACTTTTTTTTTATCACAACAACTGAGCTCCTAAAACAGCTGATAGCAGGCTGTTCTCTACATCCAGTCTGTTCCTCTGCTTGGTTTGGATGTGTTTCAAAGCTGAAGATGAACTCCAACATATAAGAAAAACTTCTTGGTTGA
>NW_015152064.1:82841-92251 GCF_000732505.1 Cyprinodon variegatus | reverse complement strand
TGACAATGAGTTGACTGTACTCAAATGGCCTCCACAGTCACCAGATCTCAATCCAATAGAGCATCTTTGGGATGTGGTGGAACGGGAGATTCGCATCATGGATGTGCAGCCGACAAATCTGTGGCAACTGTGTGATGCCATCATTTCAATATGGACCAAACTCCCTGAGGAATGCTTCCAGCACCTTGTTGAATCTATGCAGGTATTTTTGCAGGTATTATCTCCTATATTTGCAAAGGGGCCACATAATAAATTACTAATTTTACTGCAGAAAATGCTTTTTTAGCTGATCTATAATCATAACGCTTTTTAAAAATCAACTTGTAGCAGTGTTCTAAACTTCTAAAGCTAGCCTGCTTGTAAATAGGAAAAAATTTATATTTACTTGAAGGTTTTTGTTTTATTTTCTTCTATCGTCCTCTATCAATTGCAGTCTATGTTTATTTGACAACATGGCTCACCGCCCAGATAACAGGGCTGCTGAAAGCCTTTACAAGCATTACCTTGTTCCATGTTTGCACAACCAGTCAATAGGGAATATATACAGACTAAAGCCCATAGGGAAATGTCGTCATTCTAAACTATCGGATTCCATTTTGTTTATTTTTTTTTTGTTTGTGTTCATCTATTTTACTGGTTTTAATAAAACCTTTTCTGATCGGGGTTGTTGGAAAAAGCAACAGCACCTATAGAAACAATTCTGGAGCTAAAAAAACAAACAACTGTTGCTTTGTTTTTATTTCTGTTTATTGACAAAACACAACCGTCTTTGCACAGTTTTGATGTTTTTGGATTCTGTTGTTGCAAATAGGAGATTGTGATTTAATTTAACTTATAGATATAGATAGATATTTATTCTTAGAGCCAGTCCAGAATAAAATGAAAATGTAGCATACGTAAAGAAAAGCAATACTTTATTTTTAAACTGCAGCTTTTCATAGTTCTATATAAAATAAATGCACTATGTAAATGTTTGAATGTTAGCTAGCATGTACAAAGTTTCAAGAAGGTAAAGATTTGGTTTCACTATTTTTCTGTTTTCTGTATAATAGTCCAACAGCTAATAGTAGTGCAGTTAGCAAATCAGCCTATAAATGGGACATTTTTTATGTTAATGCTCTAGTTTTAAAGAGTATTTACATTTGTAAGATGATAGTGAGCATCAGAATTTGTTTTGGTTTTTTTCTGTCAAATGAAAGAAAAGAAAATCCATTTTGGACAACCAGTCCTACAATATTAGATCACATAATCTAGAAAGATAATCCAAAATTAGCAGTGAACAGGGCTACAAAACTTTAACTATTCTGAAAACTCTTTTGGAAAGAAGAACCGGTTTTGTTCTGGAGGAAGATACTTTTTTTTATCTTTCATTAACGTTTTTAGAGTAGCTTAAAAATGTAAGATAAGTGGGTATGAATATTTCCTAGATCAGAAACTGGTAGAGGCACCGCCCTGCTGTTTATGTTATAACAGTATCTGTCTAAGGTCACTCTCTTTCTGCCTCCCCAGACACACTCATACAGGCGGCCAGCAGTCTGGACCGAACGTTGTCCTCTCATCTTCAAAACCTGAAATTATCTGAAGCTCTGGGGGAAGATAAACATCTCCAAATGTACCCATCTACTGTTACCACCTCCACTATAAAGAAAGACCTTATTTTTCTGCATCATTTTTCATTTGGGTTCTTTTCTGTCTAAACAGCTCCCCCTCCACCATCCCCTGTGGCCTCACTCAACTCGTTGAGTGCTTACATAACACATGAACACTGCTATTCATTTGTTTAAACTGTCCAACATTACTGATTCAATCTTCCACTTTTAATGACTTTCTCTATTTGCAGCATTTCCCATAGATACAGATCTATACCTCCGTAATTACAGTCCTGACTGAAATTATGGAGGTCATTTCTCTCCGCTGACTGAAACATGTTGCATCGTTTAGCTACACCAGTTCCCTGTGATAAGTAAACTTGCATGCACATTTATTTGATCCTACTTTCATATTTTCTCAAGGGTATTCAAGCTCAGAGGTAATTTTAAGGTTTCAAAGCCTTTAGAGGAATGGAAAATTCTTGCACAAACCAAAACTTTGTGAAAGACAAAGAAAAAAGAGAAAAAGGTCTCCATTTTTTGTATAATTATGCAGTTTTTTTTCTGGATCTAAAGTGCTGTGCACATATTCAAACCAGTTTGAAATCCATTGAATTTGCAGTAAGATTCTTAGACTAGATTCTTCCTAACCTGTTAGGAAAAACGACAGAACATTTTACATTACATCATTTATTTGTAGAAAACATACTTTTAAAGAATATTGTAGAAAGGCTAGCCATAAAAACAGACAACCTGTAGGCTATGTTTTAATTAACAGTATTTAAAGTATTTAAAGGGGAAATATTTCCCATAAACTCCTGACATACGGTCGGAAAGATCCATCAACTTTTTTTGTTTCAGCTAATCATTTTCAGGAGCCACTGTCTTTCTTCTAACTTTATTTTTGTTTTAAATATTTATGGAAATAAGTTTGAACAAATCAGGTTGCTGATAAGAAAGTATCAAAAAATGGGGTTTTAATTTGCTTCACCTCATGGTTAGAAGTTCAAGGATAAAGTAGAGGAGCTAAGGGTTTAAAACACTATTCCACACTTAGGAAGTCTCTCAGAATAATGTTTTAATTAACCACACTATTTGTAGACAGAGTAAACAAGTGGTAGAAGATGCTCTGGTCATGTAGGAGGATATTGGATCCTCCTGCTCTCAATGCAAAAACAGTATTTGGTTTAAACGGACAGCGTCCTGTAATCACCATTCTCACCAACAAAATGGAAAATATTTTTGCATTATACTGCTGCAGATTCCTTGCAGAAAATGAGGCCTATATATCTTTTCCCTGAAACAGCTCTCTCATACAGCTTCACTGGCTGCTTGAAAAGTCTCTATAAATAGCCCTGCTTGTCTGTTTCCTGTAGGACACTGCAGAGCCACAGTGAGTGTCTGCTCACCTTCAAAGGGAAACCCAACCTAGATTCACCACTGTGCCGTCTTCTGTCCCACTTTTATCCTAAAGGTCTTCTTTGAATCCTGTCATCATATTGATGTTAAAAAGACAGACTGGCTCATGTTTGTTCTGTGCAGTTTTTCTGCGACACAATGACACTGAGATAATATCCTTTCATCGTGATCGACCACTGACAATCAAATGGTTTGGCATGGAACAAGAAAAAGAAACGGAAGCTATAAAAATCTGTGGGTTTCTTGGTCAACATTTTACCATGCAGTGATATATTAAACCATTTTTATTTATTTTTTCATCTATGGTATTTATTAATTTGAATCTTGGGTGTTGGTGCTACACCTGATATATTAGAAACATCAAAGGTATAGAGGATGATCTTTTATATGTAGGTGGATCATCTAAATAAGTGGTCCTCCTAATGGTCCCTCATTCTGGTGATATGTTTATGTAAGGCGTAATATTATATGTTCATCCCATTAGCTATCTTTTTAGCGTATATCTGTAGTGAGCTACGGTTTCAGCCAGTCATTGACGCTGGCCTTTCTCCTAGCTTTTCTTTAAAAATGGTTGAGGGTCATAAGAGAAAAAGCATCTACAAAGTGTAGAAGAAGGAAGGAAAGGCCTCAGATGTGGCAGGTATATCCCAGGAGCTCTCCTTGCAAAGCACTATGGGATTTGCTGTCATAGCGCCATAGGCTGTCGCTACCCAACAGCAGCGTCTTATAACAAAGATTACGCAGGCACCACGCAGTGGGGGCGGACTTACGTGACCAGTGGAGCAAAAATCAGTGATCATCTGTCCGATCGGTTAAGTTAACTGAGTTCACTATAAAGTCCACTATATAGTCCCCCGCTCTATATGGTGATTGATGGATTTAGCGGTTAGGGTGGACGTTTGGACACAGTAAGCTTGTACAGCGGCTACAGGGATGTGCATGTGCATTTTTTTTATTTAAAGTGTAGAAGGCGTGTCTTTTAAAAAATTCACAAAAATTATCCACAATACCTTTAATTCAGAAATGTCATGTTTTCAGTTGGTTGTTTACTGACTTAATAATCTAAAACATGCATAAGTATCACCATACCCTAAAAAGTAGAAAAGCCTTATGTGCAAGTATGCAGCTTTTACATTTCCTCAAACCCAAAGTTAAAATGCTGTTATTTTCCCATATGACCATATCTATAGGATAACTAGAGAGCCATTGTATTTTTTCCTCACCGAGAGACCTCTGCTTTTTCCTCTACAATCTGATCAAACAGCTGTTAGCGTTCGCCAACATCAGGCTGATCTAAATGGTTAGAAGTGCTAAAATTGTCTTTCAGCTCTCCAATAATGACTCCACTGCAGTTATAGGTATTGATCACTTCCTGTTCCTGTAGCAACTAATGGAAAAACCAAACCATAATGCACATGTTAATTAACAGTGATTTACTACTTAGGCATGGTTCTGTTCATCTCTTATTTGTCTTTTAATACATTTAACAAAGAGAACTGCACCACAGTCCATCAGGAGATTGAAGCAGTTCATTTATTTATTGTTAATTATGTTTTGCTTTTTACAATAATATAGGAATCTTTGGAATGTAAATGTTTTATTAGGCTTTTTGAGAGCAGTAATGCTAATACACTTCAACTCTATACATTTCCACTGCTATAACAGTGTAATTCATAGAGTGGAAGATATTGTCCAACAGTTATCTTATTTTTGGCTTTTGATTTACAAAAGACCTCAATCTCCTCAGCAGAAAATTTCTGCACTGACCCTTCCTGTACAGTGCATCAATATTATTGGCTCTAGTTGTTCACCGGTGTCAGAATGGTGTGGATTTCCCTGTAGACATCAGTGAGTTGCTGCTCAGTTTTCCCTGTGTTGATTTGGATGTGGTTCCGACGGTGGTTGACAGATGCACACGTGGAACGCTCTGCAAGCACATGAATGATGCAAACTCCAAAACACGCACACATAAAAAAACAAAAAGTAGTGGCAAAGTGCTGCAAGTAAAAAAAGCTGCAATCACAGAGAACATACGGAAGCAAAGGGAAAAATGCAGCCCAACCAGAAACAGCAAGTAAAAAAACAAACTGCTAACTTGATCCCCAAAATAAAGTTGCAGCATACCACTAAGGGCAGTCAACCACTGAGTTAGATGAACTGCACCATATTTGCCTAAAAGTGCTACTGTTCTATGATATTGTAAATGATTACGGCATAGAGTTTAAAAAAGACAAGAAGAAAATTATGTACATTTTATTCTGCTCTTGAATTATGTTTCATTTAATGTCTTGATCGAGGGTCTGGTCCAACCTTACTTTGCAGTCCCCCCCCACCAGTGGTCTGATGCAGTGTGCAGTATTTTCCTTTTGCTTCCGTTTTTTGTGTTTTGTTTCTGCCTATCTTTCACTAATGTCTTTGCAACACTTTTTTGCCATTTATTTTCAATTGAACTTTATTGATCCCACATTGGAGAAATTTACCTCTGCATTTAACCCATCCCCTTGGGCAGCAGTGGGCTGCTATCGTGGGGCGCCCAGGAGCAGTGTGGGGTTAAGGGTCTTGCTCAGAGACCCAGAGTGGCAGTCTGTGGGAGTGGGGCTTGAACTCAGAACATCAGTATTCCAAGCTCTATGCCCTAACCCTTTATGTTGAGTTCAGCCAGATAGTGAAGGTTTGCACCTGTCTGCCACCTCAGGTTCCATTGACACAAGTGAACAAAAGTTGTCTCCTCTCTGATGAGACATTGGAAGAGGGTGAAAAGTACAAGCATTATTCCCTTCTTGGACACTTACAGTATTTTACTGCACACCAGATTATCAGACATATAGCCCTGTACCCACACAAACGCTGCACAGCTAGTTAGATTGACATTGTCTTATAACTAAAGAACTTGAATAGAAATTTTGTTTGGATACAGAATTTAAGGCAGGGCCCCCTTTTTTTGTCCAGGTCTGTTTTATGAGTTTATTATTTTAAATCCTTCTATAAATGCATGGCTGAAAAGCAATGTCTGACTTTCACTTTTTCATTTTAATAGACATTTTTTATCTCTTATTAGATTTATCTGATTCAAGTGGTTTCTGTGACCATTGTGGGTTTTTCTTTTAAACAAGGAGCCCCAATAATTTTGTCCCTGTAAGCGTATTTATAATAGGTTTTCACTTGTTTCTCTAGGCTTTTATTTATCATGTTGCAAGGAATATTTGCATGTATCTATTAATTGTCAGGGAAAAAAAAAATAAATCAAAAATATTTTCTAACAGGGTTCTCCAGGTTTTATGGCACTAAAACTGTAAATGGGAAGGATGTAAAATGATCAGGAAAATGTCTGATCTTTTCCAAGATGGTGTATAGGGTTGGAGGCCTTTAAAATACTCTCAACAGACCACTGCTGCTGGGATTTTATGTCCACCACCTACAACCACAATATGTAGGACTAGGTTTAAAAAAAAAAAAATCACTGTCCAGGATGTCTGTGCATGTTGGAAATGAATGAAGTTGATATTTCCCATGCCTGGGAAAACAGAAAAAAAATCCCAGACACATTTTCTTTTTAGATTTTGTTCCCTCTCAGTAACACTTTTGATCTGTCTATTCATCTATAAGTCCATCCTTCTATCTGTTATCTAATATCTTGTGTCTTTGGGACAATAAGAAAGATCTCAAACTTAAAGACCAAAATATACAATGAAATGTTTTTTTTTTGTGGCTAAACTAACAAAAGACTGCGGTTGCTTTTACTCAACTTCTTAAGCTCATAACATAATGTGTCCACATTCGAACCACATCAGTCTCCACTTTCAGCTAACATAGGGATCTTTGAGAGAATATAAACTTCTGAACTTCAGCTGTTTGTTGTTTTTTCCAGTAGCGGTGAGGCTTGGAAATTGCATGGAACAAATATGGGCTGCAGGACGTCATGGAGCGCCATTGTCTTTGACATGGAGCATATTTACTTGGACCATTACCCCATCTTCACTTTGTTGGACAGAGATAGGAGTATGTTAGAATAATACTTTTAATCATATTTCATTATTTGCAGTAGAAACCACATATTGTTATACCTACAGAATTGTCTATAGAGTTGTCTTTGTGTTCTCCGGTTTTCTTTCTCTGACATCATCGTCAGGGTGCAGCTGGCAGGTGTAGCTCCACAGGTGCATCTCATAAGGATCTAATTAGGAGGAAACATAAGGAGCCAAAGCCATAGAGCCATTTTTTTTTATTTTGTAGCATTTTCTGCCTCCTAATATACTCTATATTTCCATTAGACACAAAATGTTGCTAGTCAACTGCCAGAAATCTCAGTCTAACTCAAACCCAAACTCTACTTTCATTGCAGATAAACAGTATAGACTGGGCCTATAGTTTGCTTTTTCAATGCTTTTGTGAATTACAATCTTTGTTTTAGAACCTAGGTGGTTGAATGTTGGCCATTGCTGCTAAATTTTCCTATGACTCAATAAGAATCTGACTTTCATATTGATAGCCACAGATTCCACTCATACGAATAATAATTACTTTGACTCTGTTGGAATTTATGGGATGCTTCCTCTGAAGGCCAGATTCGAAGGCTGTCTATGTCATAATGTGGTGCCGAGGTAATTTAAGGACAGATTCTAATATAACTGCAGCTTGGGGACTATAAATCTGATTTGATTTTAATGTTTCAATTGCTATTTTGCATAATTTTCTTAACTAATAATAACAATTATACATACATTGCTTAGATTTACTTATATCGTTCTACCCCTTTTATAGAATAGAAAAGAAAATCCCTTTATTGTCCAACAATGGGGAACTTCTGGTGTTTACAGCAGCAAAATGATTGAAAAAAAATGGTCACACAAATGTGGACCTTAGAAAATGTATAAGAATAACATAATAGTGAAGAGTTAAAAGATAAAAAATAAAATACTGTACTGTGTTTTAACAACATAAAAACACTTTACACCTGGAGAATAAATAACCAATATACAGCTAAGAACATTTTTACAGTAATGGATATTTGAAAAAAATTCAGCAACATCAGAGATATGCAAAATGACAGCAGCAAAATGACAGCAGCATGTTAATTTAACTGACTAAGGTTTATATAATTAAATGTTCTTTTATTTGTTCATGCTTCTGGTGATTCTCACCTTTATTCCACTCTGTATTTTTATGAGTGTAGTTTTTGTTCATTTTAAAGAAACATTTTTGAAAAGTTCGGTATTCATTCTTTTCCTGCTTTTTCTGTCAACCATCATGGTTGCCAAGCGACAGAGGACAGACCTGTTTGAATTCACAGCCAAAACTCTTCCGGTCTCCTTATTTTCGCGGACTTTGAAGGATCCAGTCCAGGTAGACCGCGTCGTTACCGGTAACACGGGGCCATTAGCCTCTAACGACCACCTGCTGATCAGGAATCATAATGTCGGTAGAAAAGAATTATCTTATAATTATTTAAGCGCCCATGCAGTGTACTGGATTATTTGTATTTAGATCTTATCTCAAAATTGTCATGTCTTGTGCCAAAAAGCACTTGAGGAGGCTTGAGGAGGAATGTATAAAAGGTTCTTGTAAACTGTATCTGTGGAATATTACAAATAATAAAATAATATTACATTTTATTTCAAAGATGCCTTTCTGGACACTCAAGGTCACCGTACAAAAGATAAAAACACAATGGGAGAACCAAAGTCAAAACACAGAATAAAACCATGTAAAAACTAGAAAATGTCTAAAGAAATTTTCACGGAACCTGGCCAATAGGGCCCATACAAGTGCATTTGGACTCCTGAAGGACAGAAAAAGGGCAAGCCCAGTGGCACAGAGAGCTGTGCCTCACGTTGGCTGAAAGCTGCCAGAGAATAGGCAATTTTAAACAGATGAGATTTGAGTTGTGATTTGAAATGGAGAAGTGAGTCGTTGTTTCTAAGTAAGGGTGGTAGAGAGTTCCAGAGGCGGAGGGCACGGCGTCTGAATGCTCTGCTCCCTATGGTGGTGAGACGGGCAGAGGGTACAAACAGGTATAAAGCTGATGAGAATCTGAGAGCACGGGAGGGGGTGGGAACATGCAGGACACTGCATGAAAAGTGAGATTTTCGTCCCCGTAAACCCCCGTAAACTCCCGCAGATCTGCCTGATTTTCGTCAGTTTCCGACAATTTGCAACCCGTGCTTGTCCGCGTTTGTCGTGCCACAAATTGTCGGAAACTGACGAAAATCAGGCAGATCTGCGGGAGTTTACGGGGGTTTACGGGGACGAAAATCTCACTTTTCATGCAGTGTCCTGCATGTTCCCACCCCCTCCCGTGCTCTCAGATTCTCATCAGCTTTATACCTGTTTGTACCCTCTGCCCGTCTCACCACCATAGGGAGCAGAGCATTCAGACGCCGTGCCCTCCGCCTCTGGAACTCT
>NW_015152064.1:46800-78388 GCF_000732505.1 Cyprinodon variegatus | reverse complement strand
AGAGTTCCAGAGGCGGAGGGCACGGCGTCTGAATGCTCTGCTCCCTATGGTGGTGAGACGGGCAGAGGGTACAAACAGGTATAAAGCTGATGAGAATCTGAGAGCACGGGAGGGGGTGGGAACATGCAGGACACTGCATGAAAAGTGAGATTTTCGTCCCCGTAAACCCCCGTAAACTCCCGCAGATCTGCCTGATTTTCTGTCCGTTTCCGACAATTTGTGGCACGACAAACGCGGACAAGCACGGGTTGCAAATTGTCGGAAACTGACGAAAATCAGGCAGATCTGCGGGAGTTTACGGGGGTTTACGGGGACGAAAATCTCACTTTTCATGCAGTGGGAGGCCTGACAGATCTTGGGTGGCAAGGTGGTGAAGTGCCTTAAATGTCACCATACATTTTTTATATTGAATCCAGAACTACACATGGAGCCAGTGGAGCTGTCGGAGAAAAAATAAGTGATGTGATGGATAGAGGGAGTTCTTATATAATGCGGCAGGACCAGGATGGCAGAAGTGTGAGGAGTAAGGGAGGGACAGAGGCGGTTGATGATTCTTAAGCGGAAGTAGGCAGAACGTGTAATGTTATTAATATGGGATTGAAAGGATAGGATGACACCCAGACTCTTAACCTGAGGGGGACGGTGAGATGGAGGAGATGTAGATCATAAGTGGGAAGCTGTCGGTTTTGGAAAAAGTTAATAGTTTCAGTTTTACTATTATTTAATTCAAGGAAGTTGTTGGTGAACCAGGCTTTTATTTCAGAGATGCAATCTGTGAGGATGATGGGTCGAAGAGAAGACGACGGTTTTGTGGTGTGGTAGAGCTTTGTGTCATTGGCATAGCAGTGGAAGTGAATGTTAAATTTGTGGAAGATACTGCCAAGGGGAAGGAGGTAGATGCCCTGGGGCACACCTGAGGTGACAGGGGTCGCTAGTAAGAAAGTGATGACATTAAATGGATGACTGACAATCTGCCAGCGTTCGAAGAATGGACAGATCTTGTTAAAGAAATTGCTCAAATTAAAAAAAGAACATTTGCTTTAATATTAGAAATAACAAATTTGAAGAATACTGGAAACCGCGTATTGACTTTCTGGACACTCAAACAGGAACAATACACAGACACCCACTATTCTACTACTACCGTTTTTAATTTTGATTATTGTATATTCTTTGTTTTCTTGTTCTTTACTTATTAAAAAAAAACAGAGAGAAGATCAGGAAGTGAAAAGTTAAAGCCGGGGAAACCAGAAAGAGTTCATTGGTTTGAAAGGAAAAATATCATTGGGCATGACACCTCTGTTTATGAAAAGAAATGGCTTTTTAATCTTTTCATCATGACACTTTACTCTGTGTAACACTGAACCGGCTTGACCCAGAGACACCGGAGCCAGAAAATACCTTGACAGTTTCCAAAATCCACAAGTTCCAGAGAGATAGAAAGGTTGGTTCACTGGGAATCTGTCAAAGAGGGCAAAGGTTTCCAAACACTAGGCGGAAGTCAGAGTCTGAAGTAAGGCTGGGCTATATGACCTCAAACAAATATCTTGATAAATTGGGCAGTTTTACCTAGATAAAGATAAATGCATGATAACACGATTTACCTTGTAAAAAAGAACAACTGTCACTGCCTGACATTAACATGAATGTCTTTGTCTTTCACTTTGTAACTAATCAGTGGTATTCCTGGGATCATTGTCCAACGGAAAAATCATTGTGATCTTCACTTCAGAGTTTCCGGTTCCGGTTCACCAGTCCGCTGAGGTCCAACTGTGTTACCCACCTATATATTTCTCAGTCTGTGTTTTTGCAAACCTCAATAAACCAGTAAACTTTTACTTTTGGCTCTTGAGTGTGTCTCTGCATGTGGGTCAGATCCCTAAAACCCATCATGACAGTATCTGTTAAAGCTGATAGGTTCACCAATCTCTGTTACATGACATTGATATGAATGTAAACCTGTTGTATAAATGGAAAACAAAACACAGATAGGAGATTGGATTTTTTATAAGAAATGAAAATATTTAAGTAATGAGATAAAGAGCTTTATTTTGATGGAGTCTTTGCTTATTGAAATAAAAGGAATAAGGTGCTAGATAAACATGCAAAACAAGCAACATAAGATCTTTCATATGATATGATAGCACCGTTTAATAAATGAGAAGTTAAATGAGTAATATAGCAAAAAGTCAGAGCAGAAGGGCAGAAACATCAGGAAATTAAAACAAGTAGACGATGGTCTGATAGCAATTAAAAAATGCATTAGAAGGTTTACAGGAAAAAATGGAACAGAGAAAATATTCATATCCAGGTTACACTACAATAAAGAATAAGACAGCACATTATTAAAACAAATATAATATACGACAGTGAAAAATATTCTTTTAAGGAAGAAATGGTAGGACATATTCTTAAATTGCACTAAATATGTTGTGCAGAGAAATAAACTGGTGTTTGGATTACAAGTCAATTAGCTACAAACATAGTATATATATTTTTTTGACAAAGACTTAAAATCAGATTGTTATTCTCTATTACTGCAATACCTGAAAATGACTAATTGAGCAAAGAAAGTATTGCAGGTCAAATTGTGTTTTACACTCCTCTTCAGTAGGTGGTGGTAACCATATCAAACATTGCTTGCCAGCCGTATTTAAACATCCATCCATCCATTTTTCGTCATGCCTATCCCTGCTGGGGTTGCGAGGGGTGCTGGTGCCTATCTCCGGCAGTCTATGGGTGAGAGGCGGGGTACAACTTAAACAGGTCACCAGTTTGTCATAGAGCAACACAGAGACGAAAAGGACAAACACCCTGAGGACAATTAAGAAAAGCCAACTCAGCTAACAGTCATGATTTTGGACTGTGGGAGGAAACCGGAGTACCCATAGAGAACCCACACATGCACGGGGAGAACATGAAAACAGAAATCAAACCCAAAACCTTCTTGCTGCAAGTCAGCAGCACTACCCACGACACCACTGTGCAGCACAGTAATTAAATATAAGAGGAAAAAGAAGAAGTCTAAATACCCTGGAGAAGATACTGGGTTGATCAAAATACAACAAAATTGTAGGGACTCTTGTGTGTCAGCAGGATAGGGAGGAGTGATCCAGACTTAGCTCACACTCAGCTATCACAGCTAGAAACCATGGATTATGGGCCAAATCTTGAACCTTCAGAGGCACATAAAGGCATTTACCAGGTCAGCCTCTTATCAGCTGAAGGACATTTCCAGGATTAAAGGACTAATGTGCAAACAGGATTTAGAAAAACTCATTCATGCATTTATCTTTAGTAGAATTGATTACTGCAACAGTCTCTTCATAGGTTTGTCTAAACTTTCATCAAACAGCTGCAGCTAATCCAAAACACTGCTGCCCATGTTTTAACTCACAAATAAATCAGGTATGTTTAACCACTAAGGAAGACACTGTTAGATCAATAAAGAAAAATAAGAAGAAAGTATCCTCAGGTGATATACTGCACATAGTTTATTTGAAACAAAGGTTTTACATCCTGCAGGGAGTAAATAAATAGATAAGTTAAGCTGGTTATATTATTTATCATCAGGGCCATCAGCATTGTTTACCTCTAGACTCTCTATAATTAACAATACTGGCTGACAATCTTATTCTGCCTTTGTCTCTTTCCCTGTTTAAATCCATTACAGACAGATTTAACTTCTTCTTAGGGTAACTTTGGGTCCTCTCACTCTCAAAGGCAGAATTATAATATATTTTGTATGACGTTTTTTCCATCTTTTAATTTTAATACTCAGGCTTTTGATTCTGACTAGGACTCAAACATAGTGTATAATGTTCTATCCGACCTTTAAAATCTATAACTTCTGCGCTCTTTAACTGTACCACATGATGAAAGTGGGTTATAAATACACCATAGCTCAGCCATCCCCAAAGTCTGTCTTTGAGGGCTGCTGTCCTGCAGATTTTAGAGGTTTCTCTGCTTTAGCACAGCTGATTCTGATGATTGCAGTTCAGCAAAAGCCTGTTAATCAACTATCAATGTAAATCAGCTGTGCTTGACAGGGAAACCTCTAAAACCTGCAGAACAGTGGCCCTCGAGGAATGACTTCAGGAATGCCTGCCATAGCTGATTCCCTATACTGCTTTATTGTAATTAATTACAATTAGGCTCTGTATTTTTATTTCACTTAAGATATTACATAATAAAGTGAAAAATGTTATTCCTCCCTCTTTCTCTCTCCTCTCGTTATCGCTATTGTATTGGTGACTTTGTTTATATTTTCCCTATTATCTAAATTATGGTTAGATCTCATCTACCCATGCACCACCTTTAGCAGTACCATAAAAGATTATTCTGAGTATATATTGTCCTGAATGACCAAACAGTCAGGATAGCAACTGATTGATGGACATTGAAAAACTAAAAGCTAGGTAAACAGCTAACAATTGCCTCTGCAGCTGCAATCAGGTAGTGAAATAGGAGCTGACATTTACTCTAATTAAGTTGTGTTGAACAGCAGTTACTAAGGAGGTTGACTAGCATCATGTGGAACACCTGGGGATTTAGGCTTCTTCACAGCTCTCCTCTCACTTCTTTGTTTTTTTCTGCAACAAATATTGGTTTTATGAATTATTCTCTCCTATCTTCTCCACAAATGGCTGTTTATTTTTGCTAAAGAGGGGTGGAGTGAGAATGGATTATTTTTTTGTTTTTTTGTACATGAAATAAGTTGAATTGTAAGAAAACAGGTTGATTTGAATAAGGGGCCTGATTTCTCATGAGACTTAATTGGGTCATCAGGTGTTTTAAGCTCACACTAATGAGGTGGCCCTGGAACAAATATAATCAACCCAAAGGGGATCCACCTTTTCTGTTGTGCTAGAGAGCACCAACCAAATGCATTCATTGACATTTTTGTTTTTGATGTTTTAATTATTAATTTACCCATTTGATAAACGAGCTACGCTATTTTTGATAGGTTTCATGTAATTGCTGCTAAAATATGAAATGCTTATAATTTACTCCGGCCATGATGTTGGTTTTGTAGATCATTAGGGCAAGACAGTGTGCATTTTGGCTTCTACAGAGATTTAAATGAATGAAAAAAGAAAATAAATACTGTGCAGTTTGTTCTTAGAAAAGCAAATCCCACTGACCTCATCTGCACTTGTCCATTGCCCACCATGCCTCTAGGACTGCCTCTGTCCAAAAATACCCGAGCCCTGATGAAACATTTGGAGCAACTGGATTGGGGACATTGCTTTATGTAATCTGAGTGGTTTGGAGACAAAACCCAAAACCTGCAGCTGTGGTGCCTATTTTATTTTAATAGTTGGGATACTCTGCCTAAAACATATTCATATCAATATCTTTTTATCACTACACATGTCCTTTAATAAAGAGTATTTGCAATTTTTTTTTAGATTCTCATGGTTAAATCACTTTTCAGCTAATCCCTTTGCACTGAGATTTGCTTTTCTCTGTTTTTCTTTTGGGGATTACATTACATAAGATATCACCTAATCCCCATATTACAGAATATGTAAACTAGATTTCTGCGCTGATTTGACAGACAAAAGACCTCTCACAGGGTGGACAGAATTACTAACCAAAAACATGTCTGTGTTTTTACTACAAATTGCTTTCTCCTTTCTGAAATCCTCACAGATAATAGACCAGGATTTGGAAACTCTTGGAATGCAACACCAAAAGCATCAAATATACTGTATATCCGTTTTACATCACTTAGATATGACACTGGATTCATCTTAGAGAGAACACCAGATTTTACTTTAGACAAATAAACAAGAGAAAATATTATATTAAAAGAAGTGAGATATAAAATATGCAAATAAGATAAAAACAAACCTTAACCGAATCCTTAAACATATAGATTTAATTTCTTGTTGGTATAGAGCAGATAATGCAAGAGTGAGCTTTTTTTTCTGCAAAGAGGAAACAAGAGCAGTACCAAGAGCAACTTTTTTTCAGTTTTCAACTGTGGCTGACCTACATTTTGCTTACTACTCATTTGTCTTGATTATAGCTTGTTTCTCCTATTTATTTTTATGTAAGATTAGTTAAGAAACAGCTAAATAAATGTTAATCTTATGACTCAATGGTTAAAATACAATATATATGATTAAGCACTAAAATATAAAAAGGGAAAAAAACATGATTAAGTTTACATAGAAAATTTTTTTTTTTTTTTCAAAACTAGGATAAACAAGATCTCACCTGTACAAGAAATGTTACATTTACAGTCAAACTTCAAGATGTTACAGAAACATACTTTTGTCTCTGAAAGAGCTGGAAAGATATTTTACCAAAAACAATGATTTTAAAAACAGCAAACTCTGCAAGAATGCAGCTTGGGAATCTATTGTATTGCTTCATTTATGGTAGGAATTTGCATCTGACAATAGTGTTGCTTCCAAACACCACCTTGCCAGCCTTCCAACCTTTTTTAATATTGGGTCAAAGAGGTAAGGTCATTGTGAATTCATGGCATGTTGAAGGTCAGTGGATGAAGACTTGTATCATTAGCTAAATGACAAGATGAAAACCCTGAAGTTTCCAACTCAAACGAAACTGTACCTTTTAAAATGTCCATGAATGCACATGTTATTCTTGGTACAGTATGGTTATATGAAATCTTGAGCAATAAAAGCAAACCAAGTTACCCCGCTAGACCGCTTCAAGATTCTCAAAGGATGCAACCCTTAGCCCTTTTTGGATCCGCATAACGCATGTGGATGGGAAAGCAAAGCTCCCAACCCCTTCAGTGACTTCATAGAGAGATGTTTTAGCTGTTTTATGGCAAGGACAAAAGTCACCTTCAAGTTGGGAAATGCACAGTTTGTCCTGCTGGATCTTTCTTCAGCTTTTGACACTGTTATGCATGAAACCTTACTGAGAAGATTGTGTGGTCTTGTTGGACCGACAGGATCTGTGCTTGCATGGTTTCTGTCAAAGTTCTCTTGTAGGAGTTTTAGTGTCCTGGTTAATCAGTTTATTTCTAACTCTGCATAGTTGTTACATGGAGTTCCCCAAGGTTCTATGTTGGGATCTATTCTCTTTCTGTTTTATGTTTCTTTATACATTAGATCTCTGTTGTGTCCTTATATCTGTTCTCGAAGGCTGAAGTCATTGGAAACAAATCTTCTCAGCTCTAGAGGAAATCGCTCCCTTCGGGCCATTGCACCATGGCTCAGGAATTATCTCCCACTCTCGTTATTTTCCCCTTATTCTGTAGATACTTTTAATGGTAAACTCATAACTTGAACAACTCAGGTGTGTCGACTGTTTTATTATGACCATTATATTATCATGTTGTATTTTTGTGTTGTTTCTCCTCATTGATACTTTATTTCTGCAGGTTTGTAAAGCAATTTGTGACCCAATGCGTCATTGTCTGTGAAAGTTGGTATATGAATACACTTTTACTTACTTTACTTAATTGCTTGCCGATTTTCCCTCATTGTTAGGTCCAATATTCAGTGGGCAAAAATACATGGGCAGCAGAAACAGTTGAGGGTCAATCTACACTAATCACACTGTATAAACAGGAAAATGCACACAAAATGACCACAGCATCCATATTTTCCAAATACAATAATTGTAGACAGACAAGCCCCTGCTAATGAAAACATAAAATATTTACATGTCCATACAGTCTGAATCAAAACTATAGTGGGCAATCTTCTTTTGGCTTTGTTTCAAAGAATAATTCTATCAATTGGGTGTCCCACATGCCAGTCCCTGTAATGTGCTCACCTAATGCCAGTGTGGTGCAATATGGTGTATTTAAGAAGTGGAAGAGCAGGTAGGATGGTCTTCCTCATGCACACGTTATTTGAAAGGTAACTTTTTTCTTTTTACTACATTTTCTGAAAAAAGGCCCCTATACCTTAAATCAAATATACTTCTGGATGGCATTAATATATATGTACATTAAAGCATACATTAAAAGTAATTTTCATTTCTCTCTAAGAACATAAGAGACTCCTATATGATTTACAGAGACACATACCTTTGCTACTATTCCATAAACCACAGAAACCAGACCTGAAAAGATCATGAATTCTTTATTTCTCATCTTTATAGTATATTGAATTGAAATAAATAAGGGGTTACCGATGAGTGGCTGAGCGATGAGTATGGCCATGGCTACCCTGGGGCCCAACTAGCTACGGCTCTTATAGAAGTAGGACAACATGCAGTAAATGTTGAGTTTCTGGGGCTGAAGTAATGAAGGACTCTCACCAACAGTCATAGTTGAAGGGCCAGCTTAAAATGGCTCTAAAGTTTAAATTTCTGACTTAAAGTTAAAAATTTTAAAGCCTGTTTTTACATTCATGAGATACTTAAGATTGATCGATAAAGCTACACATTTTTTTGAGTTTTTTTCTTTCAGCATAATAAACAATAACTGCCATGAATAGATTCATCTGCCTCATATTCTTCCAGGCTTCCATGCACAGCACTAACTGTTTTGCTCATTGTTAAAAAGGAGAGTAAAGGGCCCCTTGCTATTCACTGAACACAAATGAAAGGAAAAAAAGGAACCGTCCAAACCTGTCCAACGCTGACAGTGAGAGCTGCAGAGTTCACGTGCATCTGAATGAAGGATTCAGATGGGATTTTTGCCAGTTCTTTGGTTTCCACAGAGGCAGTAGAATAAAAGGCCCAGACTTGGACTGTTGCTATTCTGGTCATGTTCACCAGTTCGGGACCAAGCAGGAGGCAGTGTTTGGTTCAATGTTCAATCCATAATTAAGGCTTTAAGACCTTTTCTGACCCAACTGCAAAAAGAATGTTTTTAGTCTGAGCTTGACAGAAGAAAATAAAACCTAATACTGTAGTTTCAGCTTTATGATTAAAACAATGCCACTTTGGAGGAAAAAGTTCTCCTGGATCTTGATGCAGCTGTCGGTATGAGGAGTAAAAACTCTTAAAAACAACTTGCTGTTTTCATATCCTGTGATCACGTATGTAAACAGATGGAAGCGTCGCTGCAGGCTTTCTCTTTGCTTTTTTTGGATAGATTACTGACAGACTTGTGCCTCGCTTTTTGAGCCTTTGTTGTACTACATCATTTTTTGAGGGAGAAACTTGGCATTTGATGTGTGCAAACTGAACCTAAGCAGCAGCTGTTACATTTAGCTTGCCACCTCCTCGTGGGGTTACTGGCTAGACTGATTTTAGACTCCTGGAGATGGGAAAAAAGCAGTCTTTTCACGTTCTTTGAAAGAATGGTTAATTCTTTATTTCATTACATTTTGTGTGATTTATTTCTAGACCTACTATGTTATGTTTCTGTTGAATTTTGTTCTTTGTCAGATTAACCTTTGTCAATGTTTTACTTTTATCTTGTGGTAAATTCCCTCTATATACTCATGTTATACCTCATCATTCGTTGCTACTTTGTTTTTTTTACTTGTATACAAATTATTTTATAACAATGCATTTAAAGGGATGCAGTCATGTACTATGACTTTTCAAAGCCCTGTGCCAGTATCTCACTCGGGTTGTATATAAGCGCTTTCTGATCAAACATGGCACCCTGTTGGCTTATTTAATTTATTTAATTTCTTTTTCAAACTTTTTTGCTCTATTTTTAAGCAGAGTTAAGCGCTTTTTGTATTAACCAAAACAAGACCAAGCCAATGCAGAAAAAAAAAATACCATGAGGACCTACATCTGCTTTTTTTAAACATTAAATTTTTATATATATATATATATATATATATATATATATATATATATTAATATAGGCCCCTTTAAAGTGGAAACAACAAATTAACTTAACTTAGGAGAACATGTCTTACAATTACCAATAATTATATGAAAAATAAAAAAATGTAGCGTGATTTAAGAATTTTTCGGCAAGAGCGCCGTCATGTTGCAATACTGTAAGTGTTGACGTCATGGCGTTGGTTGATTTGGTGACCTGATGACATTCCCTTTGTGTGCACAAAAGTTAGGAAAGGCAACAGATTTGAGTAATCGAGACTGTTCAGCCAAAAAAGTAGAGAATACACAAGGCGGGGGGGGCATTACTGTATTGCTCCTGGTTGTAAAACGTGTTTTACGTAGTCCAGGCTGAGGAAAGAACAGTCCATTTTCAAAAACCTCCACTGAAACAGCAACACATTTTTTTACCTAGCGGATAAAGGACCAACTAACCCCGTGATGTCACCGCTTAGAGTACTGCAACATACAACAAAACCACGCTATGTTTTTTTCTTTTTCTATATATTTTTTTACCTTTGTAATATAATCATTCATAATAGAAGGATTCAATCTCCTAAATGAAGTCAGTTTGGTTAATAGTTTAATTTCCCCTTTAAATCCCTTTGTTTAAATTTGATGTATTGAATTGGTTTGTTAATGAAAACTGCTTTACCTACATTGCACTTAAGTTATTTTTGTTTGTAGTTAAAAGCTTTTTGGGAGGGCTGGGATGAATATTCATCAAATTCTAAAATTGAATGTTCGATTTCATTCAATTGCATAGTTTCCGATAACCTTATCTATTTTTTTTGTTTAGGATTCCCTGTTGGACAGCTTAACACTTATAAACATTACTGCCTCATATAAAATCAAAATAACTCAAAGTGACCTCTAGCTGGTGGGTATTAAAATGGAAAATTAGTGTGTTTGGGGGTTCTCCTATTTTAAACACCAACGGACAGATAAACTGCATAACCTTTTTTGGGATATAATAAATGACTTTATCTATCATTAAAGTACATGTTTCTTGAGTTCCATCACATGGAAAGTTTTCATTTACATGCTGTAGCTTTCTGTTTTTTTTTCTTTTCCAAATACTAAACTTTTACTACTGAAGGATCTGAACATTTAGATAATATAAAAGTCAGTCTTATCTTCACATAGTTAATACTTCACCAATTCTGGAAGTTACTCATTCAGTAGTAGCAGATTTTTGTTTGCATGAGAATAACAAACTGTGTGGCATGAAACACAAAAAATTTCCATGCTTTAGTTCTCAGGTAACATTCATCCTGTGTGAAGCATTTTTGTCAGTATATGATATATAGTGTGTTAATCTGACCTGTAAAAAGAAGGCAGTGGGAACCTATGCCATTTCTCTGTAACAATTTACATAAATTTAACAACAGTTTATTCACATCTAATAGTAAAGGGAATATGTTAAAGAGTGCTTGTCCTATTACCTTGAGCTTTGTGACACGTTTTAATAGGAGAAATAAAAAAAAACAACAATCTGAAAGGGTGGAGCAGAACTTTAAGCCTCAGCCTCTGCTAAATTAAATGGTTCATCTTGTTTTCAGTTTTCAGAAGAGATGGATTGATGTCTCTTTTTATCTCCTAACAATCGCAATATCATTTAAAAATATATAACAAAATATATTGCATACCTAGGAGACAATGTGTACACAGTAATATAACATAGAGGTTAATTTCTTTTGACGTGTTCAGCTATCTGGTGAAAAGATTCACAGAGTGTAATACCTTTGTTTCTGATGATCAGGTTATCGAAATGTATTAACAACTTAGACGATGGAGAAATAAGTAATTTTTCTTCATTGGATTTTTTTTCAGTAATTGAAAGCAGTGTATCATTTAGATGCATTTGAAGATTTGTCCTGTTTTTCAACTCGAATAATTAGTTTTTTAAGAGCCCAAACCTTTTTTGCACCCAGATTAAAATGCTGAAAAAATTTAGACCTGCCTTAAATCATCTGCCATGAATCTCCTTTTTTTTAAGAGTTTGGAATAACCTGAAAACACAACCATTACACGATTATATATATCTACACATGTACTTGTGGCCAGAAGATGCAGACATTTTACCAACTTTTATATCAACATGAATCAATTTTGTGTTTGATTTAAATTGTGCGTTGGATCTTGGAAAGAAATTGCAGCCTAGATGCAAGTTGGAGAGATTTACTGACTGTCAATGACTGATCTTACTACAGTTAGCACATTTACCAGCAAAAAAAAAAATGTTCAATGATATATAACATCAATTGTTGTACTTGTAATGTTTGTACTTTTACCTAAAGACCAAAATGCAAATCAGTCTAAGTTTACCAAGTACGCTAAGGCTGATGTAGCATGCTAGCAGTAATATTGTTGCTTTAACACATGCTACAACTCTAATAATGATTGATGGAATGAAAACTTGATCTGCTTGGTAATGATCATATCACATTTATGGAAAAAGAAAGCTGAGAATGGCTTATGGCTGTAGTATAAGCACAGCTAATTGGTAAAATCTGATTGAGTCATTATGTGCTGACAGGGCTATCTTTCAAATAATGCTGATTCCTGTGTGTTGTCAAACAAAACCGGTGAAAAATGCAGTCTGTCTTTAGGTCTGTGTGTTTACTCAAACTCTACTAGGGATGTTTATAACACCACATGTAGGCTAACTGGTAACACTGCTGCAGAAACATGACACTTGAATGTTTTCCTCTCAGAAAAACGCACACTGTAAACTAATGGGACCCAAAAGGGTGAAAGCAGAAAAAGTGCTGTAAAAATTCATGTTAATTATGAAGAAAAAAAACTTGTTGAATCAGTTTCAGTGTAATTTTACCTAATCTTTATAATTATATAAGAATATGTAGAAACATTTTAAATGATTAAGTGCAGAATCTGTTCTCAGCACCTAGTCTGCTTTGAGAGTCTGTGTTCTTAAACCACATCTGATAGTCAGAGGTATTACTGTACCTCTGACTTTTAAACTGACTGATCTGACTCTTGAACCTGAGATGAATATCAGAATGTGTTTGCCAATTGCCCAGTAGAAATCTTTTTTTTTTTTTTTTTTTTTTTACAAATTTTGTACATATAGAGTTAATTAAATGGGTGTTTGTGTGTTTATTTTTTTTTCATTCTCTTTATTTTAAGCAGATATGAATTGAGAAAACATAACAGTAACTGGTGCAGACATTATGGACGTTAACTGCTAATAGATGAGTGATAGATACATGTCTCATCCAAGCTTAGTCTGTTTTCCGCAGCCACAACTGTTTCCATACTCTCCTTCTCCTTTTCTTTAGTATTGCTTTGAGACGTATAAATGTCACACCCACAAGGGCTGCGTTCTTAAGGGTGTTTTTTGTGTTTGTCTGTGGTAACGGAAATTTGTTGGTGTGTAGGCTACTTATGGGACTCATGCTGAGGAAGTTGCTGCACGCCTGATCTAAACGATATGCACACATAAAATTTGACATTACTCAGAGTCACTAAATCCCACTTTAGATCCAATTCAATTCAGCTTATTTATATAGTGCCAATTCACAACACATTTTATCTCAAGGCACATTACAGAAACAATTCAAACAAATCATACAGTCAAATTACAGTGACAGTGGAGAGGAAAAACTCAGTTTTAACATGAAGAAACCTCCATCCGAACCAGGCTCAGTGTGAGCGGCCATCTGCCGAGGCCCACTAGAGTTCAAGGAGACAGAAGCAGAGATAAAGAAAGAATAGATGGTTCAAAGATTAAAATTAAGCAACCAGCTGTTGCAAGCACAAAAAAACAATGGAATAACCTAATATCCTGCACATCACACATTTCTTATTAAAGAAAATATCACTTCCTAGTGATGCAAATATATGTAAGGAGTCTTGGAGACCTATACATGAAATACAAATACAACTGCAGATTTTTATATTTGTAGATCATTTCTCTTAATGGTCTCCCACCTGTCATATTCTTTCATTACAGTTACAACTCAATTTTACATGAGCTGATCTGTAATCTGAGTTGTTTAGTATAGACATGGCATAGAGGTCTTTTAACAGATTAAGATGTGCAAATCTGTTTTATTAGGACAAGGTTCAGCAAGAATTAAATCATCACTTTGAAGAGAATCTCGTCAAATTTGTTTCCTGTAGATAGATACATTTACCAATCAGTTCAGTTATAATCTGATTGTCCGTGATGCTGTTTACATTAAAGCTTCGGATTAGTGCTGTGGGTAACAGCATTAAGATAATGAGATCTGTCTTCCAAGGATAGATAAGTGGAACGACCATAAGAGACAGCAGCAATGTAGGGGAGAGACCTGGCCCTCTGCAGCTGCTGTATGAGGTTCTGTGCGGAAGCAGTTTCCGTTTTGGATCTAGCCTTTTACAAATCCTTTAATCGCCATCGAATTAACACGATTCAAGCTTCTGAAATATTTGATTTAAACAGACCCTTTTTCATTCATTCTTTCTTTCAAATCTTGCAAGCTTGAGCAGGACAGAGTATCCACATGACCTCTGCAAACCTGCAGAGCGCTGTTGTGACCCAAAATATTAGCGTCCAAAACACTCATTAAGCTTGTTGGCTGGCAGGAGCAAGCTGTCCCCTATTTATTAAAAGTAAGCTGCGTTTATGCACAATTACTGACAAAAAACGAATCGTACACACACACTCACTATTTACAAATTCCTTACAAAAAAAGCTAGAATGTAAATATCAAGAAGCTTCTGCCCTTTCCACAAGAAACACTGGAACATGTTTATAAACTGATTCTATTTTGCTTGCTTTTAAGCAGGAAGGCTTTCCTAACTGTTTAAATGATTTTTATGTAGAGTTTTCAGTTTAAAGGTTTGATGTTTGTTGCTTGTTTTTTTATCTTCTTCCATCCAGTTCTTGCCCTCAGCATTACAATTGATAACATGAAATATATATTTTGCATATGTGTAAAAATGCAGTAAAGAAAAAAAAAGGGACATTCGGAAAACGCAAAGAAACAATGAGCTATATAGTTTCATATTGTAAAAAGAAAATGTGACTCATTAAAGGCGAATAACATTTTTTTTTCCCATACAGTTTCTATTGTATTGCAATTGAAAAATCAATTAATCAATCAATCAATTCCTCAGCTGTTGGCCTGCTAGTGAAAATGCTACCTACTATATTAAATGGTACAGGGGTTCAGTTATTAGCCACTGTAGAACATGTGAAAGACAAAAAAAGCAAAAAAACAATTACCCCATTTAATTTAAGGAGATGTGTTCAGCCAAATCGTTTTCAGCCAAATCAATAATTATAAATGTTTAACCAGGCATTCAATACATTTTCTTCCACTGCCCTCTCAGGTCACTGACCTAAATTCTTCATCAAACAGGTTTGTGCTACACATAATATTATGAACTGCCAGTGTGCGTCCTTAGGCAAGACCCTTTAAGCTTATGCCTTCTTTGGGGAGTGGCGGCCTAGTGGTTAGGGCGTTGGAATCCTGAGGTTCTGAGTTTGAGCCCCACTCCCACAGACTGCCACTCTGAGTCCCTGAGCAAAACCCTTAGCCCCACACTGCTCCATGAGTGCCGCACAATGGCAGCCCACTGTTCCCCAAGGGGATGGGTTAAATGCAGAGAGTTAATTTCGTTGCTCTGGACTTGTGAGAGTGTAATGATAATAAAATTTACTAAACGCATTCATACAAAAAAGTTGGCATTCAAACAGTATGTCTAGACCTCTCATTCAGATACATATGGTTGGATAACCAAACTAGTCCTGCTTGCCCCTGTCATTGGGCCGGATTTATCAAGATCCAATTTTGCGTGCAGTAATTTGCGCTCGCAAACTGGAATTTTGCGCGAGGGGCTGAACCATGGTTTGCGGGTGATTTAACAAGAGCGATTGCGTAACTGGTGGCAGGTGCAAAACTGTTGGAGACGCCCTATTTAAATGATGGTTTTGCGCGTTTGGTGGTTTGCGGCATGGCGAGTTTGGACAGCAGAAAGCGCAAAAGGAAATTCGACCCCATGGAAATGGAGGTGTAGGTGGATGAAGCCAACAAACATTTAAGTGAGCTACAGCAAAGAAGTGTGACTGTCACACAGAGAAACGCTATATGTGAACAAATCTGTAATAAAGTAAACGCTGTTGGTGAAACCTTGCGAACAGTGGATGAAGTAAAAAGAAGATACCAGGATATTAGAAGGCGAACCAAAGAAAAACTGGCATATAACAAAACATCTGCGAACAAAACAGGAGGGGGCACAGTAGATGAGATGCCTCTGACCAGCATTGAGGAACAAGTACAGCTGACGCTCTGTAAGGAGCAAATCACTGGAATTGCAGCTCCAAAAGGGCAATGCTGGATAAACGATATGTTTTGATCGTTTCCTCGTTCATTCCAAAAATATTCACACGGAGTGAAAAACTGCGTTCTCTGCGTCTCCTTGCTTCATTTCAATGTCTCCTTCTTGCGGCAAAAACCGCTGCCATGTGTGCGCAATTACGCATACAGACCATTTGCACCTTCTTTTGAAACGTGTTAAATATAGAGTCAGATACCGTTAGCAAAATTGCTTTCAGGTTTGCTAAATTAATATATTTACATGTTCTCCTCCCACAAGACGCACTTTTGCGTGTAAACGCCCCATAATGCATATTCATTGCAGAAAAAGTACTAAATGGATAAGAGGCGCTATTTAGCACATTTTAAAGACCAAATCCTTTTAGCACGCTGTTGATAGATCGGTTTGTACATTTTTTAGCGTGCGCAGTGAAATAGCTCACGTTTTTATACACGCAAACCTTTGATAGATCCGGCCCATTGTGTGGCAGTAGTATGAAGGTGACTGTCTATCCTAATACTTTTTCTGTTTTAACTTCAAATGACTCAAGTATTTCTGTTTGGTTTAATAACACAAACCTGACCCATATCTGTATTTAGAGCAAATGGATAAGATGTTTGGTCTCAAAACAGTGGTGCGGGTCAGAGAAAAGTCATGCAAAAGGAATCTACTTTAAAAGATACCAATATTAGATAGAACCCTAGATTTATTTTTAGATAGATAGATAGATACTATATTCTCAGTTTGTGTAGAATTCATTAGAGATAAAATCATACAGGTCAGTAAAGGTCAGTTAAACAGACTGATTACAGATTCTGACATGCAGAGCCATAACAGAAAACAAGTTGCAGCCCAAACAGCTTCCTGATGTGTAAGTGCACTCCAGCCCTCCAATTAACCACAGTCACTGTTATCAGCTAAGAGATCCGAGCAGATAATCAAAGCTGTATGAAGCTGACAGATCTGCTCTTACATAACTCAACTAAACAGCATTTTCTCTCTCCATCCCATGTCCTGCTTCGATGTATGTTTCTCTGGCATCCACTAACCCAATCACATGACAAAACATTATGCTCTGTAGTTTAATTGTGTGGAAAACCAAACAAAAATCAGGGTTTGATGAGAACAGTGATATGAAAACTGTGGAATGTTTATTTTTAGTTTGGGAAACATACAACTGATATAGTAGATAGGATCAGCAATTAACATTGTTTTTTTTCTTTCTTTTTTGAATTGAAGAGACACAGCAGCAGATGTTCTTTGACTTCTTAGCTTAAAATAACAGCAAAATTACACATTGAATTTTTAAAAGGATTTTATTTCACACGTTTGAAAAACTAAACACAAGATATTTAAAGTCAAAGGAGCTTAATTTGAAATAACAGATTTTTTTACATATATTGTAATTCTAAAATGGTTTTATATTTAAAACATTTAAAATTCTTATCTTTTCAGTAAAAAATTTTTTGATAATCTCAAACTGAGCTTTAAATATATTCTATTTTTTGCAGAATGATCACATTCTGGTTTAAACATTACAGGCGTTCTAAATATTTATGTTCTAAACAGGCTGAACCACTTAAAAATGCTGAGTTAGTATTTCCTCCCTGATGTCATACTCCTGTTTGCTGTTTTAGACATTTAATAGAAATGGATTTGGGTTAGCTTGAATTATTCTTGGCAGAAATAAGTTTTTATTGTATTTTATAGAACATTTTTGTTGTTTTCAATATAAATATAATAATTTAGTGTTGTTAAAACTGATAAACTCTTTATATATCCAAATATGGTAAAAACAAAACAACACAAAACATCTTTGCTAACTAGGCTATTTATAGTTTCCTTACCTTGATGGCTTAAAAACATCATGAAGTTTTTTTTTTTCTCTAACCACATCCATTGCACTGCTAAATTGGTGCTACCAGCTCTAGTTCTTTGCAACATCAAATTGTTGCTCAGGCAGAGCAAGTGTTGATTTTATGAAGATAGGGTAAGGGTACATTTGGAAACCAACCAGTATGCAAAATGTTGTAAGCACCAAATCTTTAAAGCTGTAGTTGTGCTTCCAACTGGGATATCTGGTAAGTCAGGGAAAATCTGCATTCAAAGAAAAAAAAAAAAAAGAGTTTTCATTTTAATCTAAACATTAAGACGATAGAAGGCATGCAATAAAACACTAAGGTTAAGCAGTCAGAACAACACAAAATACCATTAGCTTGTCTGTTTGTGGAATAATTCATGCAGTTATTTAAAGGACAACGTTTAAGAATTTAATATAACATTAGAACAACTGAAAACACATTCAGATCTACTTCTAGATAAAGCAGGAAGTAGATCTAAAGGTAGAATCTGTAACTTCCTATGCAGCACAACAAATCTGTACTACACTATAGTCAAAGGATGGCTACTCAAGGCTAAATCAATCATTGAAAAACATTAAAGTGAGTGAATGCAACCAACTACATTTTCTTCACCTGCCACTATGAGTGCTATAATTCATTGATTACATCTGTTATTTCAAAATTTACTGTGTCTCATTCATCCAGGTTTCGATTTGTACAACAGGTCAAAGTGTGGGTTGTAAAAAGTTATATTTTGAGTCATTACCGGTATAACAGGGTTTGGTGAGGATAAGCAGGTGAAACATTAACGAAAGGTGAAGCAGTTGCCTGCTGAGAATGTTCTGCCATGATTTGATTAACCCATAATTGGTCAGTTTAGCTGTTCTAGTTGTTTCTAGTGCTTCCCTCTTTAAAAGAAGCAGGGTTTTCATTTAGAAATATAAATAATTCAAAGAAGTAAAGTAGTGTCCTGTATGTCCAGGTATGTTTACACATGGGTGTTTTGTTGATTATTCAAACAAGTGAAAATTAAATTCCCATGAGAGTTGCACATTTTGCTCTTCCGTCCTCTTTGCAGTGCGTGGGAATTTGTCAGACACTCTGTCTGTGTCAAACCCACTTTACCCACATGTCTGAGGGCAGCCACCTAACTTCCTCAAATGTCTTGTTATACATCGTTTAACAAGTGCCTGAACTGATGTTACGGTTCTTTAAAACCTTTATATGATGTTCCTCTACATATTAGAGAAAAAATATTGATCCCATCTTTGTTCTACAAATAGAATGCCTATGCCTTTCCACTCATTTGTTTGCACTCATTTGAGAGTTTTACAAATATCTTCCTTAGCTCGGTGACCTCAACAATGTAGGGTATTTCTTATGAGAATAAAGGTTGTGTGAAACCTGCACTCTTGTGGTTTAATGCTTATCTGCAGTAAGTAAATCTAACATTTTTTTTTTAAATGAATAAAAAAAAAAAAAAAACTTTTCTTTTTGAATAATCTTATTTTCAATTCACTCACCGAAGAAAGTTCATACTGCAAACAAATAACAGAACTTCCTCACCAGCCTATCAGCACTGACCATTTCTAATGTATGAATTGTCCCATCAACTCAGAACTTTTATTTTTTAGTAAATCTTTATACTCCTTTATACTCCTGTCACACTAGTGTGGGAGAAAAAATGCTCTAAGAATAATACAGTTCTACATTGCTTTTCTGTGCTTTTAACACAATAGCATTTTTTGAACACGTTAAAATGGCCTCATGGACATCACAGTTCTCACATACCAGTTGTGCAGCACAGTTACACCGCTACAATAGAAATAGATTCAATGCAACATAAACGTTGTTGCTGTGGCTAATAATAATGGTAATCAGCAATCAAAGGGCGATACATCTCTTTCACCAGGTTCGCTATTTCTGCACACAACTTCCCTTTCTATAGATAAAACACTTAGCCTTGTAATTCTGCACCAGACATTTTTTTCAAAGCCATTACCATTGCTCCTTTTATGAACACCATATATGCTTTATTTTCCATCCCATAGGTTGCACTACTGGCTCAATACAAACCCAAACAACAAACATCTCAGCTCATGTAAACACAATCTAACTTCACACGTGTTATATTTTTATTATCTGCCATTAGGCTCTTCCTCTGCCACTTTTAATCTTTGTTCCTATAAAATTTCTTACTTTAGTTGATTCCAAAATAAATGTACACATGTTTATTTATGTCAGCTTTATGTTTAATTGTCTGTACAATACACTCTCACTCCCAACTCGTCCTATTGGTCAAGTCCCTTGCACGTCCGATGCTGACGCGGCTGGGGAATCCTATCTCTTCACTTATTGACCTGCGAGGTGCATGACAGGTTTTAGCAGGAACTTGTGAAAAATGTTCATAACCTGTAAAGTAAAAACTTACCAATAACCCATACCTCACCCTAACTCTTAGCCCTAAATCTAAAGAAAAATTTTACCATACACTACAAAAGCTACCATACTAACTTTGTACGCTAAAATTTTAAAGTGTTTTTTTGCAGGTCACAACAAAGTAGCACTTTATCACCAAAACAAATTACTAGTAGATGTAAAACACTGTTTGGCTATAAAGATCTTTCTGATTCTGATAAAGAAGGCCAATATAAAAGCAAATCTTGCCCTTCACTCAGTTTATTTCAAATTTATAGAGTACTCCTGGGAAACTGCATTTGTGTTTTTGTTTGTTTCCATCGTCTCCTTTCACATATCCTGTCAGTTGCATGAGATTAGAATTTGAGTCTGGTCTCACTGGATGCTACTTAAAATAAAGTCATTCCTCTCCACTGTTGCCACATGCTTGCTCGGGATAAGGGATTGCTGCAAAATAAACAACTTTAAGAGTCAAAAGTCTAACATCCCATTACAACTGAAGCTTGTGATTTTTTCATTAAAAAGTACTGTCTTGTGTTTATCCTTCTCTAAATAAATAACTCTTGTTAATATTACATTCAATGAGCTCACAAGGACTTTGATAATAAAGGTTACCTCACTGGCGTCAGCTAATATTACCCCCCTACTCCCGCCATCTCAAGCCTGTTTGAAGGCTGAGTTTCACTGCTGTTACACTTTATCTCCTCATCGCCCCCTGCTCCACTCTTCATTTCCTCACTGAGGGTTTTAAAAGCTGTGTACAGCTATCGAAGTTTTGGTCTGTGCCCCTGTAGTTTGAGGGGACTTCCTTTAAATAGTGCCAGCGGGACTTTAAAAGTCAGACAACTCTTACGTAAAGTTGACAATGTGTCACAACGCTAGTGTGCCAACAGATTTGTTTAAATTCTTCTCTGCCCTTACACAATTTTTAAACCTGTTTTATACTTTGGCTTTCAAGATAAGCATAACTTCTTTAGCCTTGTTTTAATTAGTTTCATAGTGTTTATTTTTTCAGGTCTCATGTTATATTTTTATCCGTTTTATTAATCATATGTCTGTTTTAAGTACGATGTACTATATTTCGTCTGTGGCTGCTTTAAAATGGTAGTTTTTGGTATTCTGAAGATAAACCCTGGCGCCTCTTGTTTCGGTTATCTCTGTACATTTGTAAGAGAAACATATGTATATCTTTATCTTATATGCTTTTTTTAATTCATTTATTGTGAAAGGGTAAAAAGCTAAATAGTGAAATGAAAAAAGTTTGTTCAAAAGAAAAAAATAAAACTAAAAAGGTATGTTGAAACTGAAAAACAGTTGTGAAACTGGAAAAAAGAAGTCCAAAACTACTTTTTGGATTTTCACGGCAAAAAGGTGCTGACCAGCATTCTAACCCATTAAACTTCCTAACAACAACCACAGCACTTCTTCGTCTTCCCAAGCAGTGGCTATCAGGTTGTAATGTGAGAGTCATGACCTACTGTCGCCCCAACAGGAAACCTTATTCCTTTGGGTAATGCTAACCAGTTACCATTGAATGAGCAGAGAACTGTGAACAGAAATCCGGCCCATTCTTGTATTAATTTGACTGAGCAAAGGAGTATTGAAGGAAAGAAAATGGTGGATAACAGTAATTAGTAGAGAAAGGTTGAATGAGAGAAAGAAAAGAACCAAAGGATATCAAATACCTGGTTGTTTTTAAATTTTCATGTATAATTACTCAACCTTGAGAGATTGTCTAATCCAACAGGAAAACAAGAGCATTAGGTACTCCCACATAGCAGACAGGGGGCCAGCTACTTTCTTAGGGGTATGCAGAAACATTACAGGCACATATTTACATCTATAAGTCTTACATATTCAGTGCTTTTATTACAGACTTTCTGTGCACACCCACTCTGTGTTTGTCCCCCTCATATAATCTGCTGCTCTACATTCTCCTCTGTGGTGACTGACTTGCCATCTGCCTGCACTAATTTTCCCAAAAGCACTCAGTGAACAGGTGCTAAGGAGAACTTAAAACCATACTTGGCATTTAACTTTCTACAGCCTCACTAGTTTAATATTCCTACCTGATGACCTCACTGGTCCCGTCACCAACAAACCTATCCTCTGTCCCATTTGTTTGGGTTTTTTCCTCTAAGACCAATAGTCAAATAAGATATTTTTTTAAACAATAAATAAATTCCACATTTTGCGGATGCACTTTTTCTGTATGAACATGACTCAAAATGATTCACTTGGTTTTAGGTTGTTGTCAATAAACTTCCTCTGTCTGTCGTGATTCTTTTTGTCTTTATTTCTTTTTTTATCTTAATCCTCATAGCTGAATAAGCCGAACTTTGTGTTTGGTAGGTTATAAAAAAAAAAAACACCAGTCAAATCCTATATAAAAACTTGAAGTTTTAAATTTAAATGATATCTTTGTTGGATATCAGTTACTGATTTGATTGATCAGATATATCAGGATTATTGTAATGTCAAAGTGAAGACATACAAATCAATAGTAAATCACCTTTGAGTTCCATAACTTATCAGTTTTATGATTCGTCATTTAGTTAAGCAAATTATTAACGAGCCAGACGAACTGGAAAGATAATTGGAGTTATTTTGTAATTTGACAGAAGAACAGGGAGAGTGGGTCACAAAAAATGTGGACCCATCCTCATGAATTAACAGAGCAACTGAGTCATGGACGGACATCAGTGAAATGGAACAAGCAGAGGATTTCTGAACAGCAAAATAACCACAAATTCCCTTTGTTTTGCTTGTCCTGGTCTACTGTAAATATCAGTACATACTTTCTAGACAATAATTACGATAATAACTTCATACACTAACATGACCTACTTCCAATCTTTGTCATGATCTCAGCACTGATGCCTGGTCTGATTACTGATTTCACACACCTGCTTAGGTCCATGCATTTCTCATTACGCACTAATTTTATCCACCTATATTAGGCTCTATTTAAGCAGCCTTCAGACCAGTCATCAGTGCCAGATTATTTTAAGCCCTTGGTGAGACTTATTCTAATGTTCCTGTGTTCTGACTACCCAATCCTGATCTGTTCTGCCTCTCGACCTCTGAACCTGCCTGTTCCTGTCTGATCTGTTTGCCTGACCTGTCTTCTGACTCCTACAGACCGGAACCGTTTCATGACCACTGAGCCGGCCTACCCTCATCCAGCCTGTCAGCCGCACTGTGATCTGTACATGGAACTCTGACCCGACTTCGTCCTGGATTATCCTCACCGGATCTCTGACCTCCTGGCTCAGACAACCAATCACATCACCGACATCGGCTATGGCTTTGCCCTCTGGATTATCTGCTCGGTTCTGATCTCCTGCCTGTCATCCAACCACAAATACATCAGTGTCTGGGACTCTGTGCAGCGACTGCCCTGCCACATTGGCAGCCAGCTGGCTAGAACCATCCTCTATCTCTGGATTTGGACTGAAATATAAGACCAGGTTAGTGATTCGCATATATGTGATCAGTTGCTTCCAGAGAGACGTGGTCACTAACCGGCTGTCTCCAACCACAGAGGTTCCTGCCATGTGGTGTAAAACTCTGTCAAGTCTAAGAGCATTTTATAATGCTTTGCCATGGTAGCCTCTTTACTAATTGCTTTATTAAAGTGGTAATCCGGCTGATACTGGGTACCAGTGCTAATACATTTTCCACAAATGAGTCCACAGCCTGCCCTTGTTTGGACCACCTTTGACAAATCAGACCTGGTCTACAAAAACGCTGTTATTCTCTGCACTATGTGAACTGAATGTAGGCGTATTCTAGCAGTCAAAGCTGGGCCAGACATATTTTGTTATGTGGGCGGAAGCAGCCTCTTACAGTAAAGTATTCTCACTAAATTGGTCCTTGTTGGTCTTATCAACACGACTTGCAGAGCAGACAAGGGAGGGGTGAGGTTCTGTGCAGAGGAACTAGATAACCTTACTCCAGAGCACTATCGGGCAACAGGGCCCTGTGTTGACGCTTACCCACCCCTCAGTTATCTGTGTTCGTCTGTGAGTTATCTATGAATAACACTAATATATTAGCTTGACTTAAACACTAAAGAAGTTCAGCACATATGGACTGAGCCAAATTATATCCTGGCAAACTGAATAAAAAGAAACAAGGTCAGATTCTGACTTGGAGGGAGCAGAGATGAAGCTTGGACACGGACGAAAATTTAATAAAGTTCTCCACACAGCCTTTTGAGCTGATCTCAGGGTATCATGGTTGTAGCTACTGATTCTTAATCCCTTTATGTGATTTTATTTGGCCTGCCCCTTCTTAGCTCAACTGTCTTTGAGATTATAATAATACTATTTAAGAGTTTACTCTGGAATATTTAGCAGAAAGGAAATATAACCAGTGGAGGTAATGCACAGGTGCCAAAATGCTGGACGTCACTGAACTGAGAATAAAACCTGTGCGAGGCAGTAGTCTGCATGCCTGATTCCTCAACTGTTGGATGATGAAGTGATTGGGACACCTAAAATCAGATATATGAAGGAGTGAAAGCATGCTTTTACCTGAACAGGGCTCCTGCATGGTGTTTTCTGCCTTAAATAAGCAACTATTCTAAGATTTTTTTTTCTGTTCCCTTGTGGAAAAGTCCCTTAGATTGCACTCTCAGTTACACAATATTACCTTTTCTTTCTTCTTGAAATGAACTGACTTAATTCAGGTCATTTTGCATCAACACTTAATTTTTCAAAACTTTTTTTTTTAGTGAACTGATTTAAGTTTTTGAGTTTTGTGAGTCCTACCTTTTAAGCAACAATGGTGAACTGCCATGACTCTGCCTTGGATTGTTAGCAGCAAACACCAAATATCAAAAATATCCCAATTTCATAACTTTAGGCAAAAAAAATTAAAAAATCAAGAACAAGATAAATTTATGTCAGCTCTGTTTAAACACATGGTAAGCAATATACGCTAACATAAATCACAACAAATCGTCCCAAAAAACCTTTGGTTTAAACTATTTAGTCCTCATCTTGGTGTTTGAAATCTAAATTTGAGATTTTCAAGTTTTGGGTTCAATTCAGTTTATTTTTATGCCATTTAATCTCTTCCTTACGGGCTGTGCAGGAATGTGTTAATCTTGAGTTCTGTAAATAAATAATATAACCTCTAATCTGCTTTGTTGATCTTTTTTGCGGCAGAAGAAACTCCATTCCAGGGTCGATCCTCCAGGGAGTCATGCCTAATGGACCTTCTGGTTATGTATTATTTCTTTTTTCTTCATTTAGCCTGGGATAGGACTAAACTGTTAGGTTCACTTTATAGGTTATGTGAGAAATCAATTTAGAAGGGAAAACTTTTAGTAGTATAATAATTTATTTGGCTTATAATGAAAAATTTGATACTTTGATAAAGTTTAGCCATTATTAGAGCAACTAGGGTCTATGTTGAGTAGCAGAATACTGTCCTTTTAACAGTATTTTTACTTTTTCACGCTTTACGCATTTTTTGCAACTTACAATAAACTTAAGTATATTTTATTTGCACGTTATTGTTTCTCCTGTAAGGGCCTCTGTGGGATTTTAGAGACCATTTGAGAGAAAGTAGCATAATAAAGACAGAGAAACCCAGCAAACAGGTTATAGATGAAGCTAAAAAGAGGATTTAAGAGGGTTTAGGCTTTAAAACAATATCTAAAGCTTTCAGCATATTGAAGAGCTCTGTTCAATCAATCATTCAGAAACAAAGAAGGGATAGAGCAATGACAAACCTACCAAGACATATCCGTTTTCTTAAACTAACAGATGAACATAAAGCATAAAAGCGCCTTAAGATACATCATGTTTACTTTGACAGAGATGCTCAGATCTACAGCTTAGATGCAAGAACATGTGGGAAAGAAAGCCATGAGAATTGATGTTTGTACTTTGCTGTAAGGCATGCAGATTAGAAAAAAAATCATCTTTACAAGGCATAAAATAACTTGGCCATAGAATGTATTGATGTTCGTGACTGTAACTAGAAGCAAATATGTAAGGTTCTGGGAGTGTGTATACTTTTACTTGGGACTGCAATTAATATATAATTTGGATTTGATATTTTTTCTGTTATTATTAATGTGCAACACAGCAGTTCTGTGCAATAAGCTTTGCATTGCATAAAGATAATGCCATGAAAGTTTAAGACTTGGAAATAAGACTTGGAAATAAGTCTTGACGCTCAAATGACAAGGGGTAGTGAGAGTTACAGCAGATAGAGAACTGTAATACGCCCTCACTTGAAGTGCAAAGTCACTCCCTCTGGTCTGACAAGAATGATTGGTTGATAAACAGCTGCTTAACTCAGTGTTGGTGGATTGTTCACAGATTCACAACATTGCGGGGTGTTGCAGGTCTACAGTTCTGAGCCTGTAGAGATTATCCCATGATCTCATTAAATTTAGAGCTCCTCTTTGTTCACCTGTCTCCATCAGTTTGGAGATTTAACATTTGAAACTGCTGTCATTTAGAGCATTAACCTGGAATATAACGGAAAATAAAAACATTCAGGTTAGGTTAAGAAAAAGGTGAAAAATTATTTAGCCAGTTGCAATAATTCAGTGTTTAGCTTTGTCTCTGCAGAGCAAGAATAAATTCTATTATGTCTTTGCAATGGATGCCTCGCTGTGAGGAGTTTGCATGTTGCATAAGAGAGAAATTTGGAATAGGTCATGTGTTGCTATTTATAGTGGCTGCAAGTTGTTTGCATTGAGGCTAGGAGATGCACATCAGCTTTAAGAACCTGTGTAAGAAGGAGCTGTTCTTTCTAAAACATAAAAAGATTGAAATTTAATCAGGTTTCAGGTGAATAAGAGAGAGCAAGAATTTTACTGGATAACAGGAAGGTTAAACAGCTTATATCAAAGTGTGGTTTTGTCCTAATCCTTCAGCCTTTGTCTGCTATGGAAAATATGGAAAATGTGGATAGAGAAATGTTGGCATGCGTTTGGAACTCTGGAATATAAAGTTTTGATTAAAGTTTTTTTTTTTTTATTAGGGAAACATACACATTCCGATTATATATAAGAATATATATAGAAAGCTAAAAAAGGGTTACCCTCTCTAGCTCTTGATTGATTGCAAAAATGGAGCTCAGACAGTGAGTACTCAACCTGGAAAAAATGATTATAATTTCCAGGTTGAGTACTCACTGTTGAGTACTCACAAACACTCCAGTGACTGTTCATGCTATTGGAGTACAAATTTGGTTTTATTTCCATGCTTGTTACAAATCCTTATTGGAAATAAGCGTGGTATGCTTTATTAGCCATCAGTTTGATCAGTGAATGGGCAAAATTTGAAAATATATTATAGGTGTTTATTTGCCTTCCCTTACACCAAATATACCAGAGACCCACAATGACATCTGCATGGACATTTCCTAAATCATTTTATGATGCTAAATGTACTTTTATCAGTAAATTTTTTAAACTAGATAAAGATGTGAGCTTGTGTACCTCTGACAGACAATAAAAAAATCTTCTTTTAAGAAGAATTTTGGTATTCACAGATATCTCCTCCAGCAATCAATAAAATGTTATATTCCAGGATTTAGCATGTGAACATAGATAGGAAATAAGTACAAAAGGGGAAAAAAGTAGTTGGAGCAGTAGTTGCCTTCTACCATCATGATCCAAGGTTTGAAACTCAGTCTGGGTAATTACTGCATGGAAATTCTGCATGTTCTGCATATGCATTACTTCCTACCACATTTAAACATGGAATGTAAGGTGAACAGGGTTACTCTTGATAGTGCTTTGGTATGAGCATGTGTCTGCATGGCTAGTTGTCTCTATGTTCCTTCTAAGGGACTGGTGAGCTTTCTGAGGTATACGTCAGTCCTGCCTTATTACTGCTAAAGATAGGCACCACCCCAGTAAATTGCATAATAAAGGTTTGAGTGTGGCATTTTCAAGCTATTTATTAATCTGACTTCAATGGGGAAGACGCTAGTCGACAACAGCAAAACAGTTGAAAAGGGTGGAGTGGCTTATGATGCAAGCTGCACTGTGTTTGACACTGGTGTTGTAAACATTTGAGATGGGAGGCAATCTCAAATTTAGTGTCTCTTAGTGTCTCTTTCTCTGCTTCAGTACTGAATGGGTAAAGTTAGTAAATACTATTAACATAGCACATTTAAATACAAGAGCCCAACAATGCTTCATAGGAAAAACAACAACAACAAAAAAACAAAACATAAAAGAGGCAAGATGGAGGTTCTGCAGATACCCAAAGCTCAGGTGTCAAATTCAAAGTGTAAGATTATGTTTATAATTTGTGAACACCATATATTTGGCTTTTACATACAATTTGGAAATGTATCTAATGCTTGTGCTTTGCTAGCATGGAACATTGCCAATTGGCTGACATTATGGCAAACAATTTTTTGTTGGTCAGTCACATCAATTATTTATATACTGTAATATAAGAAAAATAATTAGGGAGATATGATAATCTAGAACCCATCTGCATAATATGTTTTGAGACCCTCTAGACCACATTTTGAGAAGTACAGAAGTTTGGTTCAACAACCTAGGCAGTAGATGCAAATGAAAAATAAAAAAGATACATTGACATTTTCAGTGAGGTCAGGCATTTTAAGAAAAAGGATGCAGACAATAAAAATCTTCCCAAAATGGAAAGCAGGCTATTTTTACTTTTACAGACTTTTACTTCATAGATTCCAGCACACACACACACATTAAACTTGGCTTAATAAAACAAGAGTTATAAAGAAATGTGAACCATATTCTCCACTGGTTACTGAAAATAAACCAATAATAATACAGATGAAGAAAAAGAATGGAGATAAACTGATATTTTTGTTCTGCTTTTTTAAAAATATGTTAAGATAATAGAAGCTAAAACATTTTGGTAATTCACAGATCCCACTTTAATAGAATTTAAAATTCTTTATTTGCTTTCTTAAAATGTTGATTATTTAACTTGTGAAGCAGAAATAAATAAAGAAATGTGACTATAAGCATTTTATTTTTATTTTTATTAAACAAAAAATTGACCTTTGAGGCCGTGACTACTTTCTAGGTAAATTGATTTTTTCCCTAGTGGCAAACAGTTTGGACACCTCTGCTGTTGATGGATAGTTCTCCATCAGCAGTGTGGTTTTGGTGATTAAAGACCTACACATGTTCAACTCTTAAAAAGTCACATTGCTGTTCAAATAAGTCTCACTCATTGTATTGCCTGAGGAGAGACACTTCTTGACTTAAGCAAATTGTTAAAAGAAAAATTACACTAGGGACGCAATCAAAACAAGATACATAAAAACTTACTGGAAAAACACAAATTTTAAAATGTGTATTTACTTTCGGCTGTGTTTAAGACTGAGGGAAGGAAATTACAGAGGAAATGTGCCACTGAAATATTTACACTGTGCCATTCTCTTTCAGTTTCCAAGTACTTTGTGAAGCATGGGGAGCTTCCTGGTCTCTATCTCGGACTGCTGGAAGCCCAAGGCCTCACATGTAGACATGGAAATGAAATGACTTTCCCATTTATTAAGCAACGAAGCTGCAAGAGTAAAAACAAGGAAACAACATTTAATCAAAACTTGCTGTGTTTTATTCACAGAATGCTTTTTGAGTAATCCCACTGTCTGTCTTGCTTCAAATAGTGGGTCCTCTGTTCTGAGCCGTGACAAAGACAAATGATCCAGGAAGGTACTCTGCACTGCCTAAAGTGTTTTTTTGTTTTTTTTTCATGTAAGTAAGCCCAGACGACATCCTAACCTTAGTCTATGAGGTCCAGTTTGAATTCCTGTTCCCAGCAATAGTAACTGATTATCTTGATCATGAGTCTTAGAGCTGACCTTATTCCTCATTTCATTCACCTGCCTAACTCTGCCCGCTTTCCAATTACCATTCATCTAATCCACCTGCTTCTGCTTCTTTAGTTACAGCTCAGTCCCAGCTATAGGGGACAGATAATTGAGTTTGAATTGGAGATCATTGTTGATGCGGTTTCTTGGTGTCGAGTGGTGAGAAGGTTTTTTTAGTGTTTCGTAGTGTTCCTGTTTTCCTTATCATGTTCTGTCACTTATCCACTGAGCGTGCCCTGTTCCTGTCTTGTCTCAGTGGAGAGAGTTTTTAGCTTACTGTACTGTTCCTGATATCCTGCCTTGTTCTGCCTCTCAACCACTGAGCTTGCCTGTTCCCATCTATACCTTCAGCCTGAACTCTCTGTTGTACTTATGGAACCCTGAACCAGCACTTTTAGTTCTGATCAGAATCCCTGACTTGGCTACGGACTTCTGGATCTCTGAGCCTTCCTGTTCTGATCTGTTTCCTTGACCGTGTTCAGACTCATACTTGCCTTCTCGGAGTGCAACATCTGGCACCTGCCGCATCTAAATGGCAGCCCTCTGGCTGGATTCTCTTTTGATATGGACTGAACTGTCAAACCAGGTAAGTGACTCACATGGATAAGCATCCTCTGTGAGATTATGGTGGTCACTTATCTGTATTTTTCTCCTATGGGCAATGGGCGGTTTGCAGCCGCTGCTGATCCTCAGCTCAGCGTCTGTTGTCTCAATAAACACCTTTAAGTAATCACTGTCTGTCTCGCCTGAATTCTGGGTCCTACGTCTACGAACTTATGACATTGATCCCCCTTCAATTCAGCACTCACTGCTGGTCAGTCAAGTTTGTCTATGTTTAACTTTAAACATAGCCATAACATCCAGATTAATTGACTGTATGATCTGGCACTTCAGGCAATACCATGTACTGCTGCTGTTTCAAAGTATATTGATGAATTTATGATAAATTGTGTTTTTCAAATCTTTTAACCCCTCAAACTTTTTCACATTTGATCATATTGGGCCAAAAACATCTTGCCATTTTGAATGAGGTTTACTTGATAGATGAACATTAATTCATTATTTTGTAGTTGTAAGAAAGGGAAATAAATTATGGCTTTCTGTAGATTTAGAGAAGTATACATGTATTTAATAGTTTAAACCTTTTTGACCCTAAAATAAAATCTAATACACACGGCACATTTGGAAGTCATTCAATCACGGAATCAAGCCCAGAGGTTGGTATTAAATGTCAGAATATATCCAGCATTCTTTGAGGCCCCTTTAGGTTTCTGAGAGAAGATTAGTGAACAAAGACCACCATGAAGACCATGAAGCTCAGAAGATGAGTCAAAAAGAAACAATAATGCTGTAACAGTGAGCTGAAAGAGTTTCTTTGCCACTGAGTGATGAAAAGTTCATATGTTACAGAG
>NW_015152064.1:45443-46790 GCF_000732505.1 Cyprinodon variegatus | reverse complement strand
GTAAATGACTCTCTGGTGAACATTTATCTTAAAAGGTGTCTCAAAGAGTAATTTACAGCCTTTGTGGATGTAAATGACTATTTTCTCACCAAACGTCTGTGTTTTATTCTCGCCTTCTCTTCTTTCAGTAATTAGATGAATAAACAGTCCCTTCCTTCATGGTGAGCTGCTGGACAGAAGCCTGTGGAGAAATGGCAAGTGTCAAATCTAAGGCATGTGTTGGACAGACAGACTTGACTCTGGTTTATTTGCCTTCAATATAGTATATGAAATAAATGTATAACCAACGTGCATCCATCATTTCTTGGGTTTTCTTTTTTTAATCCCTTTTTTTAAAACCTTTTCTAACCATCGCTTGTAGACCAAAAAACCTGACTGGTTGTTATTTTTTCATTTGTATGTTAAGCCTTTTCCAGGGGAAGGTATAATATGCACATCTGTGCAACATGATGGGATCCAGTGGGACCTTTTCCTCTCACCCAGCTGTCACAACAACAAAGGAGATTAAAAGAGGCATCACGGAGGGCAGACCAAGTGAACCAACAAATAGGCAGGAAACGGCACCAAAGTAGCAACAAGGGTTAAATATGAGCAATGCTAGTTACTAAGATGATTCAAACACTGGGGGAAGTAAAGGAAAATATGCTTTTGTTTATTTTGCTAACATAACTGAAAAAAAACCCTTTTAAAGAAAAGATTTGTTTAAAGTAATCCTTTTCCTTCATGAAAATCAAAACAAATATATCATCACAAAAATGACAAGACAAAAGAAGGAAAGACACTACCTGGTGAAGCCTTTTTAAAGCCCTATCTGTTATCTATATTTCTCTGGCAGGAAAGACTATAGATAATGTTTTATTAGCGAGACTAGGATTTGTTTTTGGAAGTTAGACTTGTGTAGTCTCTGTCTGAGTTTCCCATTGATTGCAGCTAAAACCTTTGACAACATTCAGGCATTTTTGCAGATGTCAAGACCTGATCTTTTTGGCAGTTATTTTAATACAAGACAAGTAGCAAATAAATAATTTTAAACTCCTCTTCGGCCTTTTCAAATAACTTACCGGCCTCATAAGCTACTAAAATCCTAATGGTGTTTAGTCTTACTTCAACAGTGAGTAGCACCAAACTAAATTTCTGGCATTCAACAGGATAAAACGCCTTTATAAAGATACATTACACTGAACATGAAAGCGGTGAATTGTGCTCATGGTTTGCCTAATGCTGGTCACTCGACATTTCACCTCTTCAAATAGGGTCTATACACTTGTCGGGGTTACGACATATTCTGTTTCCTATAGTTTACGATATATACCGTAAATCCTCTAATATTGGCCTGTATTCCATTGA
>NW_015152064.1:43354-44640 GCF_000732505.1 Cyprinodon variegatus | reverse complement strand
GCTCAGTGGTGCTGAATAGAAATATATTCCACACTTTTCAGATTGTTGTTTGCATAATGTGGGAAAACCAATTGCATGTTCTCTTTTACTTTTGCAATAATTCCTGTTTAGTCATCAGACAAAATACCACTGTAGGATTATTAAGACAAAACGGAGCAAAGTTGAAACGGTTGGTTCCTGGAAACTTTGACAAACGTTTGTCTTAAAAGGTGACTAATATACGATGATCCTCATTCCAAAATCCCCATTGTGTCTAGCTGAACTGATTTTTCTCAGAAATCAATGAGTGAATCCTCACTGTTTTGGGTCACTGCATGTCTGAAAATATATTGAACTTCATGCATTGCACCACTACTAATGCCATGTGGCCCCAAGCAAACTTCCCTCTCTGTTTTCTGTCATTCTAGAGCTCCATATTGACTAGACTGTGTTAATGAGACTGAGGCTTCACCACTCGATAGCAGCTATTTATAATGATGTTTCAGGAGGACACATGTTTTGTGTCCTAGTGAGTACAAAGTTCAATTCTATTTTGAGCTTGGTGCAGCAAGCCCAATATTTTCAGTTAATGCACACAAGGTATAAGGGGAAAAAGAAAAAACAGGTCTGAGCTCAACTTCCTATAGTTGCAAGAAAAATGACAACTCATCAGCTAAAAGAATCTAAGGAGTATTTGCTGATTGCATCTTCCGTAATTTGACACAGAGGTGTTACCAAACACCAGCAGACAGAGTAAGTATCACCGATAAATCAAATGTCAGATCGGTGCTAAAGCAGAATCATCTTAACAGACATGTTTCATTCTTTTTACTGTCTCTCAATCTAAACGTGTTAGATTTAGTAAACAAGATAACTAAAGAATTGAGAAAATAAATGTTAAATATTAATTATTCAGTACTATCAGATCAGTTAACCGGGTATTTAGAAGAGGTAGTAAAATCCACAACATTTTGATCCTTGTATCATTTATGATATGATGTAATGTAATATATCAGAAATTGTCAAAACAAAACTGCATCAATTGACCTCATAATCTTAAAATCAACCTGCTTTCTATTCACTTCTTGGTAAGTCCTTTAATACTGCACTTTGAAGGTTTGTTTAATATACTAATTTTAGGATTGTGCAAGTTATTGGGCCTACAGTAGCAGTGCAAGGACACTTCACTTTGCCTAAATCTTAAATGTATTTGGATGTGACTAGTTTCTCAGATATGTGCAGTGAATCTCTTCTCTTTTTGATTATAACATACAGTGATTATATCTATTTTCTTTTTTCTTAAGTAT
>NW_015152064.1:0-42503 GCF_000732505.1 Cyprinodon variegatus | reverse complement strand
ATGATATAAAGCAATAATATGTGGTCATAAATAGATGGACGTGGTCAGTAACAATACTCTGAAAGATTCTGGTGTAGTTTTTAGTAGGTATCCAAAAATCTCCTGAACCCCATGGTGGTTCTTGACCATATTCACCAGGGGACCAGGGTGGGCCCAGTAATTTTACATGAGGGCACAGAAAAAAATAATGAAACAGAAAATTGGGCAAAAGTTCATTGTTTGATATATTAAGCAAACCAAAGAGCCATTTTCTAACCTGGAAAACTAAAAGAAAACGTTGATCCCATCTCAATGATTGATGCTAAAACTACAATAAATTCAGCTTTAAATCAACAAAAATAAATTCTAAATATAAAAAATGAAATGAATCAGCACATATCATTATTTATGTATCATACATTTATCTTGCATTTTGCTTTGGCACAGATGCCACAAAAGGGGCCAGGTCTGGACTAATACTACAGGGACACTAGCCTCTGTCTAGATCCACACATGGCCAAACATTCATGATGTTTACATCAAATGTTAATTACATTAATATTGAAGCAGAAATTCTGACTTAATTAACCAGGCCGCGTTTTTACAATGTAGTCATCATCTTTATTTCTTTTTTTATCTTGCATTGTTTGACCTGTTGCCAAGGTTTCATACTGGCGACAAAGGTACCTGGTTTGCTCTTCTAGTTCTGTACCTTTTTTTTTTTTTAGATTTCACATGTAATAATTCAGAGATTGCTTTCAGTACACTTGGTTTTAATGAGTGTTTATTTGAGCTACTTTTGCATTATCTTGAACCAGTTTGATCATTCTCATTTTGATTCTGGCATCACAAAAACATTTTAGTTCAAACAATTGGATATTTTCCATTTTTTGGGGAACCACTTTATGTATAATCAGCCACCTTAATCCTGGACCCACAGGCTTTTAACATGCTTCCAAATGTCTCGGTGAGTCTGTATTAGTTTGACAATGGGATAATATTTTAGCTTTTTCTCAAATATAATCTGTCTGCATCATCACCCTACAAAAGGAGTAAGTATATTTTAAAAAAATATATTTTATTAAAATATGACTATTAATTTTGTAGATTATTGAACAAAGAAATCAAAGATACACAAAAGAGAAATGACACAAATTAATCATAAAATATATTTATTCAACTAGGAAAGGACCATACCCAAAAAAGTCACATCACACACCTGGGACAGCCTCATTACTGATTTCCAGTTAGATATTTTATTATCATTATATAGTTTATTCAAATCTTTCTGATGAAACATCCCTCTTTTGAAACGCTACACTCAGAGGTCTTAAATGGCCTCTTGTTGATCATTCCTCTCAAGAGGACACCAGGCTGACAGGATAATCTTCTCTTTTGGCAAGTTGCTTGGCCTCTCAGGAAGGTTTCTTCATTGGCAATGTAACATAGGTCTACTGTGCGCTTATACCACCTCAGGACTCTACAATATATTTGATTTATCTTTACTGCTATAACTATATAGGGGTTTGAGAAAAAAGCTTTTTGTCAAAATGCATTATTTAGGAATTGCTTAAGGCCTAATATGCATGAACTGGGAGGATCTAAGAGACAATCCATCATAAAAATAAAAAAGACAGCCCTTATGCCGTATACTGCCGTACGATTTGTGTCAATAAGGAGGTCATTGCCTTCAGGCAGCATGTTTGCATGGGACTGCACGTGTGATGGTGTGTGTGTCTGTGAGCCAGAGGGGGATTTTCTACGTCAATCACTTGCAAAGGAGGAGGTTACATCATTTCAGTAAGCTGCTGTGCTGTGGAGGACGGCAAGGCAGTCAGAGATTACAGCAAGATTGACAGCCGGATTGTCCTACATGTTGGTTTGTTCACTTTGGCACCTTACCCCCCACCCCCCTCACAGATGGTGATATGGCATTATCATCTCCCATAGACTGGAGCTATACAGCTTGTGCCTCCTGATAGCTCCAGAGCACCATTCTGGTGAAATTATTTCAGCCACTATGAAGAGTTTGTTTGTAAGAAATGAATTATAACAGGCCTTGCTTGCTGGTATACTACATAAAATAAATGTAAATCCCATTTCCTTACATCCCTTACATACAAGAAATTTGTGGATTCAGTGTTTCCTCCTGGATGCAATGGTGTTACTGGAATTCAAGCTTTAAAACTGGACGGAAAAAGATATGTGTTCTTTCTAGGGTTTACTGCAAAATAGGTACTTATGAAAGCAGGGATAGGATGGATAAAGGGCAAGTAGGGTAAAAGGGTAAAAGAGGGGGATGGCAACTACTTGAAGGAAGCACGGACAGGGCGACCCTTGAGGGGCTGGGGAGGGCGGTAGTTGTCCACCATGCAGCATTCAGATTCACCCTCAGCAGAGAACAGAAGGCTGCGGAATTTGCCCATCTGTGAAACAGAGAGAAGAGGCAAGTAGTCAATGCAGTCCTTCTGTGGTTTTGATAGAACAAAAGCATACCTTCACTGATTATAATCCAGATACACTGTAAACTGTTGACTTGGGCAGTGTTTTGAAGTTAAGTCAACAACTGATGTGGGAAAAGGCCGAGTTTAAGTGGATAAATTGAAGTACTCTTCATCTTTTTATGCTCTGTTGAGTTTAACCGTTAGCTTGCAAGTTTATCTTAAAACCCAGTCACACAAATAACAAATCTTCTATATTATCATCAAAGGAAAACAAAAACAAAGGAATATAAATTACACCCCTTGCCCACAGTCCAAAAAAAAAAAAAAAAACTGTTTAAACCCGCAAACATTCAGCTTTTGGGAACAACTCACTGACCCGCATCAAACGACTCAGCGAGCAATCCAGGGTTAAAACGTCTTTAGCGGGAACAGCAGACCTGTTCCCACTGTCTAATTTACGTGATACCCTCAGGTGCAACATATGTGCGTCACAACATCATGTCCATCTGATCTAACAGGCCAAAACTCTGCTTGCATTCGATAAACATGGAACTGCACTGGTGAAAGAGGTTCGGATGAACAAAAGAGACAAACAATAAAGCACACTGATTATGCCCTGTCTCCCTTCCCTATTGCCCTCCATTGTTTACTTTCCTGATTTCTGTCATACTGATGACATCAATGACGCAAACAAAGAGCGAAGGCGTCAACAAGACTCACAAAGTTGGGGGTGGAGGTCAGACAGCTTTCTAGCGGGGCTTCAGACCAGGCTATTTTGCCAAATGGCAAATGAGCCAAATGCAGACTGTTAGCTGGCCTAACCATGTTTCCATATGGGTAGGAAATAATTTGGAAACGACCCCTATACGGAGCTGTTTACTAGATATGCAGTTGGCCTCATTTTTTTTTCCTAATGTAGTTTACTGTCAGTAGAAAGCTGAACTCACATTAAAGCAAAGTGCAATAATGATAATAACACTAAATCTTTTCAATTAAATCCCCTCCTCCTCGAATGCTAACTTCAGGTTAGTGGTTAGCCCCCTTGCTTTCTAAGCCTAATTAGAATATCAATGTTAAATGATGTTTGCTAACTTATTAAACCAAACCCAACAAAAACAAAACAAAAACAAACAAGAATGTGAATGTTAGATTAACTTTCAAACATCGCAAAAAAAAAATCTAGAAGATTTAGCTTAATTAGATGCTAGCTACAGCATCTTTATTATTACTGTAAAGAAGTGCCAATATATCTTACAAACTGCAGTTTCCTAAGGTATTGAGGGATTTTTGTTCAAGCAAAGCAGCTAAAATCTAGCTAATCAGTTGCCACATGATTGTGTCAGATGACCTATTTAGAGGATTTTCCATTAAAGCAGGATAATGAGTTAATAATTTACAGCCCTTAGGAAAGCCTCCAAAAACTGAGGAGGGTGTAAATGGTCAGCTAATCATGTTTTACAGCTTTGGACAAATAATGTGGATGATGGATCAAAATAGCTTGTAAATTAGCTGATAGATAAATGATAGGTAATTACTTGTTTGCCTGTAACTAATGAGCCAGGCCTGAAAGGGCACTATGTTTAAAGGTTATCTGAACCTTTGATGTATTCACTCTTGATAAACCCACTAAAAAGCAGGACAGATAATTTGTGTATGCAGTGTTATTTTTCACATGCCCAAAAGAATTTGGCAACAATGACAAACCAATCCAGCCGAGTCAAATGACTGCTCTAATGGCAGTGCTTGGGGTTTTACTATGCATAAACAAAAATGCAATATATATTTATGCTAAAAGCTACAGATGCTGACTCTAAGTTACCTCAATGTCAGACTTTGATGTACTGTGTGGGTTGAATATTTCCTGCTAACTCTCCGTGTACTCATAACACATTGTGGTAAGCCAGTAGAGTCTGCATGAACTCTCAGTTGCCCTTTTTCTCTCTGTTAGCAGTTTCACTTCTTTCTCATATGAAGGTAAAATGGTGGGACTGTATTGCCTTTCCTCTCTCTACAAAAGGTTTCTTCTTCTATATTACGGCATGCTCTTACCTCAAACAATTGGGTCCTTGATTCAAAACAAAAAAGGACAGAATTTGAACACAAGCCTGCTGTAGTGTGGGAACACAGCCAATCTCCCTGCAATGAATGGGCTTTCTAAGCAGACCTACCTGTGCAGAGCTGACGCTGATTGGCTCTTTGCAGACTATCCAGGTAACACTTTCCAGGAGAGGGGGTGTGGTTAGAGAGCCATCATAAGTCCAGTAGTCTAGGCAGCCAGGTAGCAATGTTGCAGGGTTGAAGTTAGCAAAGGAACTTTGCTTTCCCTAAAAGTGCATGAAAGACAGGGTCTTACATTTTTTTATTTATTGACACAGAACATACACAAGAATATTTCTATAGAAACATACTTTGGTCTTGATTGAGTCAAATGCATCAATAAGTTTCTGGAGATTTGCATTTTCAGCACCAATCTGAAAAACAAAAATTATTTATATTACCAGTGAAAATATATTTGAGGGGCTGAGGTTATATTAAATGACTCGAACAGACAACTGCTCACCTTTAAGAAGACTCCAACAACAGCAAGCCCATCAGGCTGACTAGCAGCTTCCCCAAAGCTTGGATATTTGGTGTTCCAGTGCACCAGGTGGAGCTGGAAGTAATATAAGAGGGTACATCATAAAGGTTGATGTACAAATCCTAAAAACCAAATTTTAATCTGATTTCTGTACCCAAGAATAAATGAAATGGTGTTTAGACTGTTTGCTTGTATTAAAAAAAAAATGAACAATTTCTTTTGGAGGAAAAAAAAGACCTTAACAGGACCGGATAGAGCTATCTTCGATGGTAAATGAATTTGACCACATTGGACCAATTTCCCACTGGATCATATTGTAATGAAATTGTTTTCTTATTTTTATCATGTTGGTCTTTTTGGAAATTCTTCTGAGCTTTTTGCTGAAATATTAGTATTTCCATTTCAATTAAATCTCACTGTTGTAAAAGTAGCATTCTAATGATGGCATCCAGAATCGGTTTCCATGCACTAATTGCAACAATCTAAAATGTCAATCCAAAAAAACCTAATGCAAATACACAATAAACTATTTCGTGAACCTTTAAACTGTCATCAGGCTTGCATAGGCAAACTATTCATTGCAGATACTGTTTATTAATTACACAGGAAACAGAGGTTGGAGGTGTCTAAGGATCTTCCTGTGCGGAACATGAACTTAAAAGAGAGCATGTTACTCTCCCCAGTGTCTGATATAAACATACTTCAAGTTTCACACAGGAAGATTGCTGATGTTGCAGCATTTCCTTTCATTTGTTTCTTGGCTTTTTTTAAAGATGTATAAAACAGCCTGTGTGATGTTGACTGTATGATCTGGTTGAACTGTAAAGTGCCTTGAGATGACCTGTGTTGTGAATTTGGCGCTATATAAATAAACTGAATTGAATTGAATTGATGTCTTGAGTTAAAAACTTTTTAAAGACAGTAGAAGTCATATTTGCTCTTGGCTCTTTTATACTAGCTTTAAGCTTTGCCTCCAGGAACAACTAATCTGAATTTATACCTAACAAATACTTTGCAACTGTAAGTAAGATATTGCTTATATTTTTGCTTATATTTACTGAGAACCCTTAAAAAGAGGCTAACTTCCAAAACCTTTAATTATCCCTCTATAGCCCCATTTACACTAGCCTTTGTAACCGTGCCGAGAACCGTCCGAGCACAGTAACCGAGATAACCTTTGAGTGCAAATGGAACACAAAATGAACTGGACCATGTCAGGCACAATTAAACCACGCTAAACTAGTACTAGTTCAACAGTATGGCTCGGTGTGGTTCAGTTGTTGCTGATATCAAAGAGTGCATGAGCAGACCACATCATCTCCTATTAACAGTCAGCCTCCAGTAGATGGCGTTAATGCACATCATATGTTGCTGGCCAACCTCCACAAAACAGAAGACGAACTGTAAACAACAATCAAAATCTTCTGAGACTGGGGCTCTTACTGCAATATGAGCGGAGGACGCTATCCAGGCGATTTTGGATGGAACAAAACATAATTACAAAGTTTTCCTACTAGACAGCAGTAGTACCGTAGATCGCCACTAGGAGGCAGGAACCGTGCTAGCGCAATGTGTAAACGGTTGTAGGGATCCAAGCTCAGTCCGAACTAAGCACAGATCAGTTTTCAGATGGTAGTGTAAATGGGGCTTATTTTAGCTTCAATCTTTCAGTGATCATATCCCTAAAAATAAGCATCCTTACTTCAGCTGGGTATTTGGTCCCGGCCACAGTGTGTTCAGATCCCTTGTCATCTGAAGCCCCCCAGTGAAAATGAAACTGCTTCAGCCTGTAGGTCCCTGAGATTGGTCCATCTTTCAGAGCTGTGAAAAGGAAAAAAAAAAAAATGGAACACTCTTCAGTCAGCTCAGCATGAGTCAGAAACTGACGGTTTGAATATTTCTTCTTTTGGGACGTGAGACAAAAGGAAAATTCTAAAGGACATACATCCTCAAACAAAGAATAAATAGAGAAACTTCAACAAGATAAGATACACACACCCAACCTGATGAAACAGCCTCAGTGGCTGTTGTGTAAGAACACAGCAAACTAAACCCCAAAAATACAATCCGATTGTTGCTACCTTCCTTCCATAATCTATATTTAGTCTGACAATACAAAGCGGTGGAAATAACTGAGACACAAAAACATTTCACATTAGTGACTATTTGTTTAACAAATGAATATATAAAGCAGATGCATTCATGCTTTCCACAGATCCTATGTGATGCATGACCATATCCTGCAGAAAAGCGGATACCTCTTTTAAAGAAGAAAGGGTTAGAAATAAGCAAGTGGCTTCCTCTATTAGATAACAGGAGATAAACCATTCAGGCTAAACAACACAGGAATTAATTTCTAATGTAATGTTAAAATACGTGCATTAGTCCATAGGATAAAGTTGCACGCCTGTTAAAGTTTAAGAGAACAGAGCGACCTTAGAAAAGGTTCTTTGTGCAGAACAACACCCACCCATCCCCCACTTCTTTTTCACTTTTGCGCGTTTGACCTCGCTCCTGCATGAAGAGTTGCTGTGGGAAACGGTTACCAAGGGCTGCATTTCCAATGTGGATGGGGGTTAAAACCTTTCTGCGTTATTTTCAACTGTATGTCAATAACAGCAAAATCTGACAATAAGGCATGTTATAAGACAAAATAACAATAATAATAATACTAAAAACAGCAAGATCAGTTTATCATGGATGAAAACCCTGGCCTGCATACATTAAAATTTACATAATCAGCATATCCATTTGTTTAAAAGCATAAAAGAAAAACTGCAAACTTCTAAATTTGAAATTTTCATATTTCTAAAACCTCTACACATTTGATACTTACAAGAATAGCTACAGTATTTAATTCAATTTAAGTCCAGGGTGGCTACATGGACCCTCAATGCTGTTACAAATTCAAGAAATAATGGTAAAAAAAGAAAAAAAAAAGTTTAAAAAGCAGCTTTACAACTAGAACATATGAGCCAATAAACCAAAATACAACATTATTAAACATCAAATAGAAAAACTGTTTTGAAAGTGTGCATAAAGTTGGGTTATGATAGATATTCAAATATGGATCCGTTTTTTTCTTTTATTGAATTTCTGCCATGTATATTTAAGGCATAGGATCAATTTAGACTGGCTTTAATTAGAAAACCATGGATTCATAGGATCAGAAATTATTTTAAATCTATGTGCTGTAAGATATATCGCTTTGATATAGAAACAAAACAAAAATCTTAAAAATGTTTATGAATTGTTAAACAAAACCCAGTGAAGGAATCAGTCTTTATAAATCCTGCATTAAAAGCATTAAAATGCTGGAAGGACCAAAATCTAAATAGAACCAAACAAAGAGCTATGTGCCATTATCTATCTTATCTTTATCTTTTGTGTTATAATTTTGTTTTGGATCGGATTGATCTGGGATGATTTCATATTACTGGATTTAAAATGCACCAGCTTGTTTTGGAAAGCATCTTGGGACGACCTTGTGAATTGAAACTGCATAAATCATCAAAACTGAACCGATTTAATGAATATAAATTAGGCCCAGACATGCAGATCTTAACTGGGGCCGCGCTGAATAAATGAAATGTCATGCATTATTCTTTGGATACTAACTGGAGCTGTCGGAGTCGTCTACGAAGGTCACTTGGAAGGAATGGCCGTTGTTGAGGATCTCCTGGCAGGTGGACGGGTCATACTTCAGGACGAGCGGCTTCAGCTTCGAGTCGAAGGATGCTTCGCCAGGAACGATGTCGATGGGAGACTGACGGGGTCCGTTCGCGATTGGGAAGCTGTCGGCCCATTTGTCGGGTCCTGAATATCATGCATAATAAAAAATATATATATAATCATCAGATTTATTTCAAGATCGAGTTTTTGCACACATAATCTGCATTTTGGTGATCGTGCGTAAAAATCTACAAACGCGTAAAAATACTAAATATTATGAATATTATGGATGCGCTTTAATGCTTTTATTTATTCAGTGCAATTTAATGATTAATATTATTTTCACTAATGCATTAGACAAAGAGCGCCTCACCGTTACTCGCTGCGTATCCCCAGGCGTGAGACATTGTAATGTAATCTGCAGAGCTGTAATCTCCCAGCGCAGAGCAGAGCAGAGTAGTGCAGAGCTGCCAGTGTCCCCCACCTGACAGCCGCACAGTTTATATAGCAGCCTGTGCGCAGCGCGTCTCAGGCTGCCTTTGGCCAAATGTCCGCGTACAGTGACCACGGGAGGAGTTAAGATGCGCAGATGCGACGCTACGGGTCAATGCAATGCCCCTAATTCCTCAATTAATGTTAGAGATATATGCAGATTGATCTTGTTCTTCATCTATACCGGATTATGCGCGGTATTACGCCATTATGTGACGCAGCGCGGGATGGTGGTACAACCAGACCTAAATTATACCTTAAAAAAAAAAAAAAAAGACAAACAAAACCAGTTAAATAAATAATATGTCATATTAGGAAATATGCGTTCACGTTGAATTTAATCAATTACCTTATGTTTTAAACATTCAAATCATTAAATAATACAGTTGTAATATATTATACATTTTGTAAGAAATCATATATCTCATTCCATACATTTTAAAACTTTATTATTGGCCCCGTAATAGAGTGACAACACAGCAAAAACACTTTGGATAAAATATTAATTCTCTAATGGATAATTACTTTTTAATATTCAGCTTCATTTAAATTTTCTCAGACTCTGGATTATTATTTGTAACCCAGTGGGAACTACCGCTCAGTGCAGCATGAGATACAGAGGAGAGAATCGCCTTGTTTTGTTAAGGTTCTGTAGGCTGCTGGGAGGATGAACGTTGTGTTATAATGGCGCCATCTGCTGGTGATAAGCAGCAGATGGCAGATGCAGTCTTTAGTTTGGGTAACTATAGCCACCAAATCAAATGTATTTTATTGACATTGGATGTCATAGACCAAAACAAACTACTCTATCATTCTGAATTGGACGCAAAATAGCTTTTGGAATAGTTTACACAATTAAAAATCTTAAAAGTGAGTGGGATTTTCTTTTTTAGTGCATTTAAATGCTCTGAGAAGGTTGCAAGTATCCGGTTTGATCCCCACAGCCTCCACTCTGGGTTTCTGAGCAACATCCTTAACTCCAAACTGCTCCCCGGGTGCTGCACAGTGGCAGTCCACTGCTCTTCAAAGCAATGGTTTAAATGCAGAGAGTTAATTTCTCCATTGTGAGATCAATCTATTTATATTTCTTTCTTAGTGGAACCACCTGCATCTATAGCTTGTAGTATTTTCTTTTGTGTGTTTCTACCTGCTGGGGATATGCAGACCATTAATTTTTTTTTACATACTTAGCATACTTAGAAAGATCAAACTCATCTAAGAGCATCCCTCTTGATTTTAAATATTTTATAAATTAGATGATAACCTGTTATTAAACTGTTACATTGTAACATAGGTATGCATTTATTTAAACCATTTCATTCAATCAGTAGCTGTTAGTTTGGGGTAATTGCCATGTGCAAGGTGAACCTTCACCTAAAGAAAATCTATATATAAGAATCAAATATTTCACAGGAAAACAAAAGCATAAAATAAAGAGAGATTAATTGTCTCCTTGCAAGCACTGTCAGTTTAACAAGATAGCCACGTCTTAGATCGAAATAAAATGGAACAGCACAATATGTTGAATTGGAATCACAAATTTGAAACCATAGGTTAATTTTGACATCAATTCGGTTTTCAACAGAGTTTTTTTATGTTGGACCAATACCAAACCGGCCTTATCCCTCCATTTTTGGAGAACATTGAATGCCCTACCTACTCTTGATGCACAAAAACCACAAAACTATATATATAGTTTTGAATATAAGCCTTAGGTTTATATAAATATATATTTATTTATAATATAGAAATCTAAGGCCTTTAAAGAACAATATGAATTTCTTTTGTGGTACTAAAATATATGGGAATAAAAAAGATTCAGCGGAATAGCTTTAATATGTTTTACATATTTTTTACATATTTAACAAAACTTAGATGTGACCAAATAGTTCTATACCACTGCATGAGTCAAGTCGGAGACAAAAGTTTTGCCCTGACAAAGATGGCGGCTCCTGTACGGGCTTTGTTGTCACCGGAAGTAAAATCTTCTAGTCGTCGCATGCAAGTGACGTAACAGGCATGGCACGTTTGTAGCACATGAATTCACAAACATTACTCCAGAAATAACGTAAGTAGGCTTTTATTTGATGTGTTTATTGGATTATTTACAGCGTTACTTTAGGCTTCTGTTTATTACGTGTTCTGTTAGCTTCTGTCTATAGAGCCTGTCGTCATATCGTGTTTGTTTACCAGATTAACACCGGACAGCTGACGAGTTCCTTATCTGTTAAAGGGTACGGTTTAAAAGTTTTAGATTTTTTTTATTCTGGAGGAGCATGTAGTTATCCTTAATAACAACATTGGAGGAAACAATATTTCCAAAAGAATGTGAGCTGGTCCTTTTATCAATGCTGCTTAACACAAAATAAAACATCAACAACAAACAAGCGGTTCAGCAAAATTCAATAGAGCTTTTAAGACATTTGTATCATGTTATTTCATCATTAAATCGCTAATTTCAGGCTACATTGAATTATTATGCTGATGTTTTTCAACACCTATTGGAAAAAAATGAGTATTGAGTTATTAAATCCAAATATTAGAGAAGCTGATTTATTTATTTATTTTTGTATCCCATTAATAAGTCTAATTGATTGAATTAAACAAAGCTTTAAGTTATTTGCATATTTTAGCACTCTCTTTAAAGTCAGAAGTTTATTTGTTCTGTGTTGTGTGAACCTGAAGGGCAGAGGTTCAGACAGCTTCTGACCAGGATGCATTAAGACCCTTTTCTGGCCTGTCATGGATGGAGGTCAGCCTTGATCAGTCTGTCTGCAGGCCTAACTCTTATAGTTTGAATCTGTCCTGTTTCATGGCTCAACCACACTGTGATAGATGTGCTCAACCCAGACAGAATGAAGCCAGGGTAAAATATGTGGAAGGTTGCTATTCTTGAATGACTGCTGTATGAACAGGAAGGGGTTCAGTTAAAGCAGTTTTGTTCAGGATACTAAAGGAGAGGCAGTTCTGGACAGGGATGTCTGAAAATCATCCATTTTTAGCAGGTTTAGCTCCAGGTGGACCAGCCAATGCATCTCTCTGCAAATGAAACCGATCTTGCCCATAAATTGGCTTAAAGTCCTTTCAGAGAAGGTGTTAAAGCTCAATTACCAATGTGTCCAGGGGTTTGCAGAAACTAAATCCAGAGCTTTCATTGGTCGTAACCATTTCAGCATTCAGTGCTAAAGGGGAAGCCTGCAACCCTGAAAAAAATCTGCCCACTGTAAAGTACAGAAGTGGCAGCATCATTCAACATATTAAAATATGGGATCTTCCAGATGAACAAGCACTCTAAGCAGGGAAACAAAATCGTTCTAAAGAATCGTCTGAATTATCAAACTACTGAGAAGCTTATCTGTTGTTTATAAGATATTGACTCAGTAATAAATGTCAATTGAATATGACAGCAAACATACTAGTATTTCAGACAAAATATATATTACATAATTTATCCGAAGAGCTGCCATCTTGTCATTTACTATTTCCTTTTTCATTACTCTGCACAAGCAATATTAACTATGTTCAACAAAACAATTTCACATTGTATTATTTTTGCTTGGTACATCGCATTATAAGTGATCAAAGAAGCTATTAAGCTGCAAAATATTGTGAATAGCAAGAGTTACCGTTAAGTGACCAACATCACATTCTGAAAATACAGCATAGTGATAATATCTGGTAAGTTTTTATATTGTTTTAACATGTCGTCATACTATGCTCTTTTTTCCCCCAGCCCCTTATGCTGTTGATCCATGAACACTACCATTAACTAAAGCAAGGGAGATTTGCAGTGCTTAACGTACTGGTTTGTGGCTGGTCACTGTGCTCTTTGAGTCTTTTTAGTGGACAAATCAGGGAGGTTATGACTAGATAAACAGTTTTAGATTTACAGCTAGTTATTCTGATTAAAGGAACAATCCAGTCTTGCAGATCTCACCACAGAAAGGATTGGGTACAAAATAACTCTGTTTAGCTGCAGGAGTACACTACTAAAATAATGCAAAGATGCAGAGAGGTTTTTTACCTACCGTACTCTCCGAGGCATCAGTTGGGTCCATGTGACCTACTGGTGCTGGAAATATAGTTCACACTTGTTTGTCACAAAAACAGTGCATTTTATTTATATTGGTGAGGTTAAATATTTAGTTTTAAAGCTAGTACCGACTGGTACTGATAACATGCCGATTAAGTTGTGCATCCCTAATGCTAACTATCTAAGAGTGGGAAAAATCTTTTTGTATTTTATTTTTTTACTCCTATCAGCACCAAAAATACTTTTGTTGAGACAAAATGTGTTTTTTTTTCTTTTCTTTTCTTTTTTTTCAACATTTCTCTGGTGACATTTTTCCATCTCCCTTAGGTAATATGGGGAAGAACAAACAGAAAGGAAAAAAACAGCAGAACGTCTTCGAAGTGGCAAACAGGCATCTGAGGATGAAGAAGAAAGCGAAACCTGTCACAACGGCTCTGAAAAACGTGAGGTCTTATTTTGTTTCCTCCTTCAGTTATCCACACATAAGAACCCCTCTCCACATATTTTATATTGAATTAAGTGTATATTTTACACCTGATTCAGCATCTGTTGTGTTTTGACAGATCAATGCAGTGAAAAATGAGAAGGTGGAGAACCTAAACCAGATATTTACAGAGATCCAGAGGGACGTGCAGAGCATTTCAAAGGCTGTTGCTCCTCAAACAAAGAAACAAACACAGGTAGGGGAGAAGCTGTGGACATTTAATGCTGTAGATACTTTTAATCTTATGACACAGATAACAAAATATGTTTTGTTCCTTTTTAGGTTCCTAAAGAGCCACCAAAGGAACCGGCAAATGTTGACAGCGCTGCTCAGCTCTTCTCTCAGCTTTAATGGATTGGTGCTGATGGCGAATTCATCATTAAATGTCCAAACAAGGACTACAGAAATTATTTTAGTATAAAGATGTTAAAATCTTGGCTGTAGCTGATGAAGTTTGTACACTTGCAGTATAGAGGAAGATTGTTGTCTTAATTTGTTCTTGATTCATTTTTTCATTTTGCACAGAATAAAAATTGAACGATAAACTGCAAAAACCGGGTCGGTTATTTTTTTTAAATCAAACAACCTTATATTTCCTGCGTTTATTAAAGAAGACATCTTTTAAGATATGTTCTTATATTTTTATGAATATTGATATTTGTTGTAGGGTAATATGGTAATTGGGGTAATTTCGGGTCCAAATTTGATCCAATTTGAAAAAAAAATAAATAAATAAACAATAGGTGTCTTGCCAGGAAAACAGACTTTAAAATAAAAATGTTATGACAGAGATGCCAGATCTCTGCCAGGAACCAAATTAAATGTAGTTTGCAATAAAGATCAAAACTATTGTTTAAATATTAGCACCCATTATTTTAAAATATATTTTAGATATATCTTTAGATATATCTTCGACTATATAGGATTACAAATCATCAAGACTATTTTAAAATTTGTACACCAAGATCTTAAAATTAGTGAAGCTTTTAAACCAAAAAAACTTTACAAAAAATTACTGTAGATTAGACTGTCATTGATGGAGGGTATTGCAATATTTATCGCTTTGCCGCCACCTAGCGGTCAGCGTGCTTAATTTTTCCAAATGAGCATCTGCAAACTAGGCACCTGCATGTGTTCACTATATGTGTGTTGGTAGTAATTACTCTAAAAGAGTAGTTACTTATTAGTTCTGGAAATTGTAACGAAATTACTTGTAAGAGTTTTTGAAAACTTGCATCATTATTTTTACTTTACCATTTCCTATATTATTGTGGACAAAAAATAATAAAAATAGCCTATTATACTGTCTCCATGCTACGTTGCACATGTAGTGACATCACCTGAATACAAACCCTGGTCTCTATGGTAACGTGTCCTGGAAAGCACCAAGGCAGCCTGAGTGCATGCAGCCGCACAGATCACAACCTCTGTATCAGTACTTTATACACTGGCAAACAGCTTAGATAAAGCAGGAAACGTTTTTACTATGGTCTAGCATAGTGATTTTGTTCCCAATAACACGTTACCCAAAAAAGTAATATCGTTAGAGTAACGCGTTAGCTGTAAGACGGACACAGTTTCTCAAGCTGAGTATGTTGTGTAATGGGAAACACAGTGATGAATGACCTGACTTTCCTATTACTTGGGTACTAAAAATCCTGGGGCTTTAAAATCCTGAGGCTTTCAGGGTATAAGGGACTTATAACTCTCAGATGACCCTGACCTCTTGGGGCTCCCCAGGAGGAGCTGAGGGGCCCGATCCCATACGTCCCCTAAACACTTCCCCTGGGCACTAGCCCTTTGTTTGCACGCTCCTGTGGAGGGTCTGCCTCATTGAAACCGTCCCAAACCTCGTAGTGGGTAGGGCGAGTGGACCATTCAGCCCTTAAATAGTGAGTCTGCATTAATGGAGGCTCCCTGGAACTTGGCAGCACATGTAACGGTATCCTAATATTAGAGGAAATGGGTGCTTTCAAATGTAAGTTCCACTGGTTTGTTGCGGTTCAGCAAATGAGATTTCTCGGGACGGGGAAGTATGGGAGTCCCTGCTGACACTGTAGCCCCTATAATGAATATGAGTGTCCTGATACATACATCATTTATTTATTTTTGTCATTTTCACAGGGTTATGTTTTTGAAAATGTGTTCTGAAGTCGCTCACAAGTTTGTTAAATTTGTCTGAAAAGAAAAAAAAAAAGATAAAACAAATACATTTTCTGAACTAAAATGTTTGCTTATAACTAATACAACTTTAAAAGTTCAAATGGGACAAAGCAAGGACGGAATTTAATTTCCTCTGGAGCAGCTGCACCTTCCCTGTTTTATTATTTAACGTGTTTTTATTGGAGTTCTTGTTATGCTCAGTTTTCTCCAGGTCCTTTTGTTTATGGCTCATCCCAATGGCCATGATCCCAAACTATGCAGACCCAGACAAGGAAAGTAGGCCTGTTAATCAGGGCTGAAGCAAGAATCCCAACGGTAACTCTGAAGTATTTGCAGAGATCTATCTGCTCACAAGGACGTTTTGTAATCTCCAAATCTGGCCTTGATAGCATTAAGGTTAAAAAAAAAAAAAAAGTTAAGAAATTATGTTTGGTGTTTCCCAAATTTTATATGGGGGACACAAGTTAAGCATCTTGACCTATATGCAAACTGAACAGATCATGTCTGAAGTGAAACAATGAGATGACAGCAAGGTTGCTTTTCTGCAGGGACAAGAAAATCCAATCAGTCAATAGGAAGATGTAGGGAGCTCAATGCAGAAAATGACTTATTAAAAGCTGTTAAATGCTTAGGACTAGTCTGAGAAATTTACCTTCCAAAAGTAGAATTAAACAAAGCAAAAAACAGAGCTACAATTAGACTGTTAAATAGGACAGTTCAATAAAAGGACACAATATAAATCCAACTGAGAATCTATAGCAAGACTTGAATACTGATTTTTACTGATAGCACAATAAATCAAATTCCTGTAAAAAATTATGAACTTTTTTAGACACCAAAAGTAATTGTAGCCTAAACCAAACTTTTTAGATATCTTGTGGTTAAAACATGAAAGCTTATAGGTGAACACCATCTTTCATTTCCTTCTGCCTAAACATAGTGCATTACTTTCAGATGTTTTATCTTAAGTAATTTGTAATAAACTAGATGTAGTTTTTGACAAATGACAGAATATGGAAAAAACAGCCCTGAAAAAAAAACCCAGTTCCAGTTGTAATTTATATGTAATATTCTGTTCTATACCTGAACAGCATTGTTCAATTAACCATGTCCTTGCCCCTGTTCTTATGTGCTAATATCAAATATTTATATATATATATATATATATATATATATATATATATATATATATATATATATATATATATATATATATATATATATAAAAAGGGTTTCCTGGATTTCATGCTGTCATTTCCACCAAGAGGGCATCTGAAGGTGAAGCATAGATTTTTTTCAATATATATATATATATATAAAAAGGGTTTCCTGGATTTCATGCTGTCATTTCCACCAAGAGGGCATCTGAAGGTGAAGCATAGATTTTTTTCACCTCCACCACTGAGCCTCAGAGCTGCTATCAGTATTCTGCTGCTGCATACTTCTGGAGTAAGTTGACATCTGAGGTCATCTGTGCAGGAACGTCCTGCTGATTGCTTGTCTCCATGGCGACCTCTGACAGAGTCCGGCTGGTCAATTTATTTGGAATTAGTCTTATGCAAAAGGTATAGGCTGTAAAGCAATGAATTAGATTGCAAAATTTAAGACAAAAACATTCTCTTTTTTTTACATTCTGATCAGTTAAAACGTAATGATGCAAACCTTGTTACTGATTTATATTTATGATACTGAATATTTTAAGAATCTGAGTCTATTCAAACTGGAAACCTCTAGACACTTAAGTAAAACCTTGCATCTTTGTTGAATGGCAATTTCTATGCATTCAATCAGCACATGTGGCTTATAAGTAGTAGCACATTGAGGTATAGGGAAAAGAATCTTCCAACAACATCCTTTCAATTATAACATTTACATAAGTAAAAAAATTGGATAAAAAAATAACATAATCGCCTTTTGTTAAATTGGCTATTTAGGTTTTATCCTAATATTCAGTTGAACTGTCTTTTCAGGTTTTCCATACTTTTTAAAAAGCAGCCTTCACCTAAAAGTAGATTCCAGGTGGAAATAAAGTTTAGGTTTGGAATTGAACTCACCCATTCTAACAGGGCTCAGGGCCCTTTGGCTCCTCCCTTACATTCTTGTCCTAGGTGCTCCTGCTCCTGTACTTCATTGAAGTGTCACCTTTGGCATCTCTTAGTAGCCACCTGTCCTTTGCTGATCTTGGATGCTGTGTGTTGTAGGATTTCTACCATTCACCCCAGTTTTACAACCCTACACCTCAACACAAACACAAAAATTTCTACTCATTCACACAACCACCAACACACACAAATACAGCCACATATCGACACACAAACAATCTGAATGGTTACAGTGTGACCTGCAAAGTTTGTTGCTAGAATGAGTCTTAATTTAAAAGGATACCATTATAAGATATCTGTTCTGTAGATAGTAGTCAATCACCTTCTTAGTATGGTTTGTCTGAAAGCATTAGAGAATTTGCAGTAAATGTGCAGTAAAGTAAAGGTGATGTCAGAGGATGTTTGAATTTAAGGATGCTTTGGCATGGGTGCGTTGATGGTGTGTAGTGGCAATGCTGCTGGATGGTTTAGCTTCCACCTTCTAGAGATTGATGGACACAGATCTAGCAACTTGATGAAGGAAAATGGAAAGCCTTTGATTGAGGCTGTTAGATGTGTTTTTCACAGAGTGCAGAAAGATATGAACAGTTGTCTCCAAATCACGGAAGTTTCAAAATAGACAGCTGAGCAGGTTATCCTCTAAATTGTTGGGACTGAGGTGAATAGTAAGATCATAATCCATTATGAATAGAAACATTAACTGATTTTAGGACTGACAGAAGCCAAGGCGCACTCTGTTGAAAAATACATCAACTGTGAAGGATGGATGAACTTAGTGGACTAATCATCTCTTTCAATGCTTCTGGGTGACTCAGTATGATTGGACTGATAGATAATTAGACGTGTGGTTGAAGAGTGGTCCTGCTAACTTAAACGAACATTTAAACTAAATTTTCCTGCTGTATCACAATTTTTTAATACTAATACAATAGCTTTAATAAAAAAAAAGAACTTTATTGATCTCACATTGGAGAAATTTACCTCTGAATTTAATGGGATTTAAGGAGATGGATTAAATTGCTGCAATATTTGGTTTGAAATAGTTTGGCTGAAATATTTGGCACATAAAGAGAAAACACCAAAATGGAATGATTGTCGATAGGGTCATCTGGAGACTTGTTTAAGCCGATGCTTCCCACTAGGATCCAGATGGCTGCATCAGAACACAAACAAAGGGCATGCACCACTTCCAGACCCCAGGGAAGCAGGTTTCATGCCAGAGCACGCTCACATCGGATTGGATTTTAAATCTACATGAGCAAAAATGAAGGGGGTTGCTCAATTTTGATTTAACTGGACTATAAGGGTGTGTTCGTCATGCCCGATGATTGTTGCTTAGTCACTTATTGCTCAAAGTATTGCAAAAAAAACCCAAAAGTTTAACTGGTTAATATTTTTTCCTTCCTTTGATCCCACTTTCAACCTTTAAAGTACAAGTTATGTCGCTCCAGAGTCTCACTTTCTGACACATATGATATTTGAGTCCCCTTAAAAAAGCCGTGCCTGGAGGACAGTGGTACGTGCAGGGGGTTGATGGCTGGGCAGGATCTGTGATTGATGGTGACACACTAGCACACATTGACGGAATAATGGTGAGCAGAGCAATTCCAGTGATGACTGTTTTGCAAAAGAGTAGTTGCAACCGAACCGAATACTTTAAATCAGTAAGGATACTTAAGCCATGGAGGAAATGTGTCAGTGATTGCTATACTAAGTGCTATACAAATAGTGCTGGCTGTCAGGAAGGAGGTACAACTAGGAAACATTATGCTCTCTAGCTCGTATTCCTAGCATAGGGACACACTGAGGTCCCTATGCTAGGAATAGGAGGTAGGAGCTACAATCAGAGGAATCGGAAACAAGCTAGATTTTGTGTTTCTCCGTCCCACCTTTCTTGTGGGGACTGTCAATAAATATCTGCAATGAACACTCTTGATAAACAAAAGTTAATGACATTCATGGCTTGTGACCCAATGATACAAAATGAAAGCAAAATACTCACTTGAGACAAGAAAGACTCAGCACACTACAGTCTGTCGTGAAAAAAAATTATTCAACTATTCACTCCAGTAAAATAATTGGAGATCGGTGGATTTCACTCAGTCTGCACTTTATTTTACTTTGCAAAGCAAAAAGAGAACAAGAAATTCATAACAGCCCTCATAGCAGGATGCTCTGCCCTTCTCTGATCTAGACGGTGTTTGTCTTACTTACTGACAATAGTGGATAAGCTGTGAAATTTGTCAGTTAAAACAGATTACAGACACTTTGGTTGAACATTAACATGTTTAAGAATAACGTTGAGAAAGAATCTGGCTTTTTATGGGGATAGTATTTCTTTTTACAAACAACTCCTCTCACTTTGTAGCCTTGCAGCTCTGAAGTCTGAATGAATGAAATTTAGCACTCATAAATCAATATATGTAAAAAGGAATAAAAGGTGATGCATTTTGTATTTTTTTTAAATTTCTTTTCACAGTTAATGTTTTTTAACAGCATTTTTTTAATTAAATTTTTTTTTTTTACCAATGATTGACTGAAACAAACTGTCAAATTAGATTAAATAGATTATGCAGACATGTTTTTCATTCAATTGGAATGCATGCACTATTTTCTATTAACCTTTGAAATAAAAAAAAAAAAAAACATTATTTATTTTCTTTTTCTTTTATAAAAAAATCCTTTAATTTATCATCAGTCCCTAAGCGAACCACAGCTGCCCAGCTTGGTGCTGCTGAGATCAGTTATCCTAAACTACATTTGATCCTAAAATAAGGTGATAGAAAAAAAAAAAGCATATGCCTTAATGCCTTTTTAACCTGAAGAGGGCACCATTTATGCAGTTTTAGACACAAAAACAAAATTTTATCAAATGCGCATGGTATTGATAAAATAATGCATGGGACATGTAGAGACCATTATTAGACTATAAGATTTAAGCATGGCAGTTTTTATAGAAAAACAGCTTAGTACACAGGCAGCAGCAGTGATTTACTGGTTTTTAGAAAATGCTGCATTAGGGAATAATAACAGCTGCAAAAAAACAAAACAAAAAAACTCAAAACAAGAACTGATAAAGAAAGCCCTTTTGAAGGCTAACTGAGTTATTAAAATCCACAAGATGGTGCTGTGCAAAACTATCAATATGCAGAGTGAGGAGCTAAAAGGTGGGCCTGTGTGTTTGTTTTGGGCACAGAGATCGAGAAAGAAACAAGTGTTTGGCTCTCTGAATTCCAATGAGAATCCGGAGGCACATTTGCAGAGAGACGCTCCCTCCACTCAGCTCTGTTTTTCACTCTGATGGGACCAACAGCAAAAGGTTACAGCATCTGCACTCCTCCATGTGAGGGAACTGAGAATCAATGTGTCTGTTTGTGCCAGAGAGAGGAACATACAGAGCACATTTATGGGTGTTGGCTGCTGTGAAGATGAGCTTTTTCGCAGCCCTTTTAGATGCAGAGGGTGTCACAACAAATACAAGCTTTATTTTCAAATGTTTATAACTGTATTTTTTATGATGTAGTAACTTAATAAAAATATACTGTAAAATCTTACAGTTATATTGTTTAGATATGTTTTAATTGGTTTAGCCTAACATGTTCTGTCAAATTCAAATGTATTTAGCAGGTATATTGAGAAAAAAAAAACATTTTAGAAAAATAGTAGTTTAATTTCCTGAACAATTTGGAAGTAAACGATCACGTAGAGTAGGAAGCTGCTTTTTAGCTCAACTGGAAAAAGGAGATAAGGGAAGCAAAGTTGTAAACACAAACATAAAAAATACATCAACAACACAAGGTTTTATGAACAGATTCTGCATTGCTAACGCTAATGAAGATCAGCTACCTGATGATGCCTTTATATCACTGCATCATGTCTGCCTGCATAATATAATAAGAACTCTGTTGCATAAATATAGCAATCATTTATTGTAAGGGTTCGTTTTTCTATGCAGGAATCCCTTAAATGAATTCTTTGCAAGTAAAAATAACATGCTATTTTTATGTATTTGCAAGTGACATAACCTTTGGTGTTGTTATCATGCATTGAGTGCATTGTCCCTATTGAACAGTTTTTTTTTTGTTTTTTGTTTTTTTATACGTGCTTTACCCTTTTTCTACTCTTTGAATTTCAATCTCCTTCACTTTTTTCCACAAATAAACCAGTAAGAGTTAGTCTTTCTCAGGTTGGCTTCCGATGGTCACCATAAGCCCACAGATCAAGATTCTGCAAATTATTTCCTTAAGACCCTTCATAGATGATAAAAAATATAAAAAATATTTAACTTTAAAATTATTTTAAACATGAAACTAGTTTTTTAAAGTCTGGTTTTAAAAGTTATTTGAGGTTTTTTAGTGCAATATGTGCTTAGAAGTTTCACAAAAGAATGATACAGATGGTGCAAGTCATAGTTTTTGCTTCATTCATATTATTTGCCCATAGGTGGCAAACTACAAGCTCTTTTACCTTTGCAATATGTTTTCAGTAAAATATAAAATTAATAGTAATGTGGTTAATTCAACCCCAAAATGAACAGATTTTGTAGGATGTCTTTTTTTCTCTCTATATAAAAAGAAATGTATAATATTTAGTAGGCATGAGGGCTTAAATGTTTTTTTGGGATTAGAATGGCTGATATTGAATCAGATCATACAGTCAGACTGGTTTAAAGTCTATCTAAGGAAAATAAGCTGATTACATCAAATCAATTTTGCTGAATTTGCTCCACTTGGATGAGCAAGTGGCAACAGTAGATATTTTTGTTTCCATTGTGTCATTGACTCAACAGCAATCCCTCACACTGAGCATGCATGCATCGACAGTGGAAAGAAAAAAAATCCCTTTCAACAGGAAGAAACTTCCAGAAGAACCAGAACCAGGCTCAGTGTGAGCAGCCTTGTACTGAAGTCAACTGGGGGAGACAGAAACAGACATGCAAAAGTAACATAGAAACTCTGATCCATAAATACTTTTCATTTTAGAAAAGGTAACGGTTAACTTGCTCTCTATGTGGCTTTGACTAAGGATGAAATAGTTAAGCAGATGAGCTCTGAGCCCTTTCTCATGCCAATAGTAATGAAAGAGAGCATATAAATGAAATGCAGTGATTTGAATGACACCAACGCTGCAACCAGGGCCATAAAGCTGAAACTAAACAAACAGGGCTGCACCAGTTTTTGTTGGAATACCCTCTATTTCTTTTTGTAAAAAAGAGAAGGTTGTATTTTTTTTCTTTGTGGTTTGGAAGGATGTTTACACATTCCTCCCAAGCAGATTTGGAAAGAATTTGATTTATAAGTTAACTCCGCTTGTTGCAAATCAAATCAATAATTTGATACGCAGCTAAAACTGCTGCTGTGATTGGCGAAAAGCCTGACACTCGATTTACACAATCAGCTTGAAGAATTGCATTGAATGTCCCTCCCTTTTGTGAACACTTTCAACAGGAGGATTTCCAGATCGAAATGTGTGACTTAGTTTGAATTCTTTACAGTGTTCATCTGGCTTATGCCAGGTTAATGTCTAGGAGAGAAACAGGACTAAGCACTGGAAAACAGGCCCAACTATAATCTAGAATAGAAGTTGTTGATGGCTGCAGCCCAGCTGATATTTCCCTCCAGACTGGTGTCACATTCAAAGAGGAACAGACCAGATGAAGCTACAGTAATGAGAAAAAGAAAAGAGAACATAAAGTTCCTGTTCAAGTAATTGCAGTGGTATTTTAAGATAAAGTTAGCCTCCCTTAATGCATCCTTGTAGAAGCTAGGAAAAAACTTTACCAAAGCATCATATTTTGAAATTACCAGAAGATCCGCTGAACTTCAGCACCATGAATTACCTCCCTTCTACCTTTCCCCCTTCATTGGTCTGAAGATCATCCTACCTGCCTAAAGCTCAATATGTTCCACTAATACCCAAATCGCCTACTCACCCTCTCGCTCCTGCATGTTGCCTAACGCTTTCCCAGGTGTCCTTTTTTTCTCATGACTTTCTGGTCCTTTCCAAGCCTTTCTCCCTTACCCTCCCATTAGTCTTAAGCTCATCCTTCTTTTCTTGGTGCTGGTTATCTGTCAGTATTCTCTGACTTATTTGTCTGTCTGGCTTGCTCAGCTTCCACATGATCCTGTTTTGCTGACAACGGTATGATATAAGAGGCAGCGGTATCACTGTTTGCCAGAATCTTGTCAGTGTTAATGAAAATGCAGCTTAACCTTTAAATCTTTTCCTTGTGGCCCTAATAAATATTCTATTTTTCAGTGTTTATATTGTGACATTTTTTTTATCAGGAACCTTATGAAAATAAATAATTTGTTATAACATTAAATGAGAGAGAGATATAGGATTTCCCTTAATGATCAAATGTATGTAAAAATATTATATTATGTCATAAGCAAAGCGGGTGATAGTTAGTCTTAGCAAACAATGAGCTACTAAAATAGCTAAACGTTTTCTGAATATAAAACAGTTTTGACCGTTAAAAGGTCAAAACATAAGACAGACATATATTACAGTTATGACTAATAGAGAATGGTAAAATGTATTAAAGCTAGAAAACCTCATTATGGTGCACCAAAAAGGGAATTCATTAATATTTATTTTCCTCTCCAAATGCACCAGTCTACTTAGTGGCTTTTAATCTCCCTTTAATGTCTTTAAAGGCCATTTGCCAACTTGTTAGATAGCCAAGATTTAAATTGTGATTAAAGTTTCCCTCTTTAACTCATGGAGAGATGTCTCACTCTCTTTTCGAGGTAGCTTAAAGTTAGAATTTAATTCATGGGAACGTTCATAAAAAGCACCTTAAACCAAGGAAAATGATAAATCTAATTTAGAGCAAGTGTGATTTTTCTAGCATACTTACATTTCTTGTTAAAATGTCTTAACAAATGTGATATGACAAAACATAATCTTATGAGAACTTATAAATATAACAAATTAAGTTAGATCAACTTGATTAAATTACTTGTTACTAAGTCTGAAAAAAATCAATCGATTAATTGTGATCAATCAATTATTAATAATCGTCAACTACTTTAAATCAATTCAGTTTATTTATATCGCAGCAATTCACAACACATGTCATTAAAAGGCACTTTACAGTTCAACCAGATCATTCAGTCAAATTGATTCAAAGTGTTCTATCTGAGGAAAACCAGTTGATTGCATCGACTAATTGACTCGAATGCAATCCCTCACACTAACCATGCTTGTAGCGACAGTGGAGAGGAAAAACTCCCTTTTAACAGGAAGAAACCTCCAGCAGAACCAGGCTCAGTGTGAGCGGCCATCTGTAGAGGCCGACTGGGGTTCAAGGAGACATAAGCAGAGATACAAAAAGCAACTGTAAAAGGCAACCCGGTCCAGGAAACACACAGCCAGGCAGACGAGCTCCGAGCTAACTCCCATTTCAGAGGATGAAGAGAGAACATCCAGCCAGTCACAGTGAGAGAAATAGGACTACATTGAAAAACAGCTGATCTTGAAAATATATAAACAAAGGTGTTGATGGTAGCAGCACAGCTGACATTTCTCTCCAGGATGGAGTCACAGCAAAACAGGAACACACGAGGCGAAGCAACTATGAGAAAAAGCAGAGAGAGCAGAAGGTTAGAGATTGAACTAGCAGATTCTGCAGAGTGGGAGAATAGAGATAGAATTAAACAGAATAATGAAACAGGGTTCCCTATGTCCTCCAGAAGTCTAACCCTATAGCAGCATAACTATAGAAATCAGGATAACCTAAACCACTCTAACTATAAGCTTTAGTAAAAAGGAAAGTTTTAAGCCTAGCCTTAAAAGTAGACAGGGTGTCTGCCTCACGGACTAAAACTGGTAGTTGGTTCCAAAGGAGAGGAGCCTGATAACTAAAAGATTTGCCTCCCATTCTATTTTTAGAAATTCTAGGAAGCACTAGTAAACCTGCAGATTGAGAGCAAAGTGCTCAGCATCACCCCTGGACAGGATATTTCTAATTTTTGCAATGTTCCGCAGATGTCCACACAAAGAAGGAAATTCTATAATAAAAAATGAATAATCGATTAATCATTAACTTGAGTATAGAGACTCTAAACCATGCCTTTAGCTGACAGAGCAACCCACTTAGAGCAGTAATTATACCAAAATTGTTAAATTAATTTTGCATTTAGGTTAAAAAACCTTTTTTATTCTGTCAATATGCTCTACCCAGAACTCCCAAAGTGAAAAAGTTTTAGTTTCACCTTTTTAAGTTATTTTAGGAACATTCACTTTCTTCTTTAGGGAAGCTTTTGCTATCTGATTATTAATTAAAAAAAATAATGGACAGATTAAGTGATTATCAAACTGATCATAGTTGCTGCCCGACTTGTTATAAAGTGAAGCAATTCATTTAAGTTGAAGCATTATTTTCTTATTAGAGTGAATGCTTAACTAGGTTGGTTACTAGTCTCGCATAAAAAAATGACATTTAAACCATAATGGGAGCTTCACCTTGATAGACAAAGGATATAACAATAAACAGGGTGCAACTTACTACAAAACTATAGGTTTAAGTAGTTAAAAAATGCTACAAAAACAGAGAATGTCAAAGAGTTTAAAACAGTTCACCATACTAGTTACTGTAGCACCTAGTTGTGTTCTTGTTCTTTTTTGTGCACAATCAGGAAATATTAGTGTCATTACTACAGCTAGTGTAAACATTTCCTCTTATTATTAAAGTCTTATCAATAAATTTTAAAGCAGTTAATTTCCAAATCAAAAGATGTTTAAAGCAATACTCAATTACAATTTTCATGCTGTAATTTATGCACTCTGTTATATTTTATATATTTTTTTATACTATTTTATATTTATACTTTCATTAAGAATTGACTTGATTCTTTCTAAACCTGAAGAAATAAAAAACACAAGAGAATATTACAAAATTATGATACTTGAGAAAAGCACAAAAATACTCTGCTCAAACCCAGATTAAATCTTATTGGAGATTTCAGGTAAAACACTTACAAACTGGAAATGTTTAGCATTATTTCCATCATTAAATAAATGCTTGTTAAATGCATTAAATGTGGTATTTCAGAACCAGGTGTAAAAAAAAAAAAAAAAAAAAAAAAAAAGAAACAAACTCTAAGGATAACTGATTTTGAGAGTCAGTCAGATATAAACCTTTTAAATCCTCAGAAATCATATAGCTAAAGTTCACACTACACTTACAATTTGATTAGATTATCCAAAATTTTTAAATTACCATTAGCAGCTGAAACTACTGGCTCTCAGCCAAGTCTTTACACGCCGCAAACAGTATCTCGATAACAATCAAATACCTTAACAAACAATCCCAAGCTTTTGCAGCTCTATTTTCCATCTGCACCGAACCAGTAGAGCATCAAGTCACTGCAAGCTGTTTGGCTGGGTATGAAATAGGCTTTACACTTGAGAAAAGATGGCACACAATATTGTGTGTGTGTGTGTGTGTGTATTTTTTTCTTCAAATAGGAGCCAAGACACAATGCTGGAGTCTCAGGTGAGGTCCCAACCTGCAGGTAACAGGGCCTGGTCTGCGGCAGAGGGAATCGCAAAGAAGATGGGTAGAGGGGGAGTACAGCTCAAGGGAGATGTGTAGAGAGAACAGGAGAGCGTGCTTTGCTTCTCAGAGCACATAGAGAGAGAGGAGAGCTACTTGCTACACCTGTCAGATGGATGAACAAAGTACATCTGTTTATCCCTTCCTCCTTTGTAAAGTGTCATTCACTAAGAATTTGGCTTTCTAAAAACATTTCTGGCTGTCTCTAAATGTCGAGGGCTGGCAAACTGACAGAAACGCTAAAAGAATAGTTTAAATCTGAAAAATGATCATGAATTTTTTTTTTTTTTTTAGGTAGACAATTTTAAGATCTGTCCAGGGACAACAGATGAAAAATAGCCTTTTGGCTAATTCTGGTGCATTTGCAGGAATGCCTTTTAATGTACACTGTCCCTGTGAAAAAAATAAATAAATAAAAATAAAAAAAAATTAAAAAGAGTTTTGGTGGTAACAAACTTCCAATGTAGGCTATGTGAGTCTGAAAATATAAAAATCTAAATGAGATCTTTTGATCTTTAAAAAGCTTGAAAGCATTTTAAAATAGATTTTGGTTCACGGGTAAAAATACCATATAGATCCATGAAGATTTATTTTAGTATTATTGAAAAGATGAGTAATTTAAGGAATACAGTTAAATAGTAAAATATACACTGCTCAAAAAAAATAAATGAAACATGCATGTAAACAACACAATATAAATGCAATTAAATCAAACTTCTTTGAAATCAAACTGTCCACTTTGGAAGCAACACTGATTGACAATCAATATCATATGGTGCTGTGCAAATGGAATAGATAATAGTTAGAACACAGACCACTTCTCATTAGCTACTATACAACCTACCCATGTGGCTCAGGTAGTGCAGCTCATCCAGGATGGCACATCAATGCAAGCTACCAGGAGACCTGACATTACACAAGGAGACGTGGAGAAGGCCGTAGGAGGACAACGACCCAGCAGCAGGACTGCTACCTCCACCTTTGTGCAAGGAAGAAGAGGAGGAGCACTGCCAGAGCCCTGCAAAATGACCTCCGGCAGGCCACAAATGTGCATGTATCTGCACAAACGGTTACAAACAGACTCCATGAGGATGGTATAAGGGCCCGAAATCTACAGATGCGGGCTGCTCTCACAGCCCAACACTGTGCAAGATGTTGGCAATTCCCAGAGAACACCAGGATCGGCAAATTCACCACTGTCGCCCTGTGCTCCTCACAAATGAAAGCAGGTTCACACTGAGCACGTGACAGACGTGGTACAGGCTGTTTCTCAATATTCGTACTTGTGCTTTCTCATGTGTTCATGTCTTCGGGAAACATTTTCAGCCTCAGTCTAAGCACCATTCCAATTCAAAAGAACACAAGACTGAGAATTAGTCAAGTCCCCTGATGTTGTTCTTGCCCTACCTTCTTTACCAAGCATGTTTTAGAGCAGACCTATATATTATCGAGCCTGACAGCTGTCCCAGTATGCATTTTGGATGCAACAGTTTCAATCTGAGTGCTCACAGAGCTCAGAGTTTTAAATGGGTCATAGAATGCAAAACCAAGCTTACATTGTCATAGATGAATAACGATAGTTCAGTGGGTTAAAATGGACGTACAGAGAAGTTCAAACCCAATCAAGAACTCCTTAGGTAGATGTAAGACACCAGTTTAGCTGTTTAGCCTACAGTTGGGTTTACACTTACAAGTCTTCCCAAGGATCCGAAGACTTGACAGGCATGGATTATTTTTGTCTATCAGAAGATCCCTGCAAAGTTTGATGCTCAGCTGTTAATTTGCTCTAAGCATTTTACCGAAGACAGCTTTCAAAATCTTGGACAGTTCAAAGAAGGATTTGCTAAACTTCTTTTATTGCAACGAAGTGCTCTACCGACCGTAAGGCCAACACAACCGAAGGCTGTAAGCGGGCACTCATGCACTTGAACCGAGCTGTCAGCTTCGGGGGTGGTCTAGGAACCCTGGAAGACGTGGGCAGGGAGGCAGCAGGGGATGGAGCGACCGAACCCGGGTGGTGGTCATATGGTCGGTTCAAATGCACAGCTTGAATGCCCGGTGTGTTTCGACTACATGGTGCACTGTTGTCGACCAAAATCCCGGACAATTTTGAAATCCCGCCAGACATTTTTTTAAGGTATGAAAAGTAGGACAAGCCGGGGAAAAAGAGGATGTCTGGTCACCATATCATATCAACAATTTCGATGTTTCAGTAAGTGAGTGCTTGTTTCTATGATGCATGTTTGCTCAACAGCTTCGCTCATTGTAAACCAACAAATCAGCTCACAGCTCATCTAAATATTCATGAGCATACTATAAAAGGAAGAAAACCTGTCACATTCTAGGGCTTTTAGACAGGCTTGCATTAGGGCTCATAGAACAGCAAATATGCCATTTTAAGCCCAACCAATATTACACACCTCATTCACAGACCTTAAGGACCAGCACTAAATACTCTATATAATCATTCTATGAGCCCTTTAAGTTAAAAGTTCACTTTTCCTTTTCCATTGTTCTACAGAAGTACGTTTTGAGTCTGCAATTCCTGCAGGATAAAGGCATTGAAGTTATGGGCCGGCCTCTCTGTTCCCCAGACCTTAATCAGATTGAGCACATCTGGGACATGATGTCTTGATCCATCCACCAACGTTATGCTGCACCACAGACTGTCCAGGACTGGTAGGAGATCCCTCAGAACATGATTTGCCACCTCATCAAGGGCATGCCCGGCCGGGCATTGTGGGGAGGTCGAGAAGGCATATGGAGGCCACATTTAATATTGAGCCTGATTTTGACCTGTTGTAAGGACATTACATCGAATCGGGTCGGAGCAGCCTGTAGTTTGTTTTTTCATTTTATTTTTGAGTGTGATTTCAAATCCAGCCCTCTATTGTTTAATACATTTGATTTCTATTGATGATTTTTTTGTGATTTGTTGTTAGCACATTCATCTTTGTACTGAACAAAGTATTCAATGAGAATATTTCATTCATTCAGATCTAGGATGTGTTATTTGAGTGTTCCCTTTATTTTTTGAGTGGTGTATATTGTCTAAATTAAACAGGCACAGGCTCATATATTTGAGTCTTTGTTTCTATGAAATCGGTTGGTTCTTTTTAACAGCTGAGAAAAACACTAAAGTATTTTTTTTTTAACTCACCATATTTTATTTTTCATATAAGCCTGCTCAGAGACCGACATGTTCATTAAACAGGCTGAAGTCACCAAGGTTGTTAGCAAAAACTCCTTGGTGGCAAAGCTTGGGGGTGGATAAGATCCCACTTGAGTACTGTCTTGGCTGACACGGGTTTCAACATCGCATGGTGGTCGGGAACAGTGCTCCTGGACTGGCAGAGCGGGGTGTTGGTTCCCCTCCTTAAGAAAGGGGGCGGGGACCTGTTTTCCAACTATAGGGGGTTGTACTGTACTTCTCAACTAACCTAAGAAGGCCTATGCCAGGGTAATAGAGAGACGAGTCTGGCTGATGGTCGAACCTCCGATTCAGGAGAAGCAGTGTGGTATTTCTCCTGGCTGTGGAACATTGGACCTTTTCTACACCTTCCACAGGGGGCCTGAGGTTGCTTTGGAGTTTGACCAATCACATGTGTTTTGTGACTTTTAATGGCTACTGCTCAATAGGGGATAAACTGGAAGGAATTATCATAAGTTTATTTATTTTCCAATTACCTAACAAATGCTTTTGGCTGTCAAAGTACAAAGTATTAAATAATTAATAAATAAATAAATAAATTAATATTTTTTCCAAGGCATTATTGTGTGAATGTCTAATGGGTTGTTATTAAAAAGATAAGCTCCTTACCAACCTTCCAAAGTTATATTTTTCATATTTATACCAAGAAATCTCTGGACAGTTGTTGTCTTCCACAGGTGACACATGAAAGCTGTCATATTGGCTGATGGGTTGATCTTTCCCGTGGAGAAAAAAAATCTCCTGCACACTGAGGGGGAGGCTTTCTTTTCATGTTTTTCTTTTTTCTCTCTCTCTCCAGTGAAATGGAGAAGACGAAGAGCACAAGCAGTTTGTGCCACCTACACAGAGTAAGCTTTCTTCAGAAAAAAAATCAGGGGATTTGAACCATGTTGCACCGAACATATGACCGTTGGGCAACACGGGGAAAAGATTGAATGGCTACTTTAAAATCAATGCAATAAATTTCTTAAAAGCAGGAATTGAAATGAATGTTTGCCACATGGAACCAGACACTTGTATGTAGTCGTAAATCTGAGCTGGCTGAATGCCTTGATCAGTAAGATTTAAATCCCCAACCTTCTGTTTAGTGCTTATAGGCTGCTTCATCCTAATTTAGACAAAGGGAAGACGTTTTCAGCTGCAACACAGAGGGAGAATAAATGTTAAACAGAATTTAACTCAGGGCTAGAGACACATAGCAGGAGAAAAAGACAGGTGAATATATGTACTATTTCAAACAGAGTAATGATATATACACACATATTACAGAACAAAATGACAAATCACTGCAAGAAGACTGATCTTCTGTCTTCTAAGGCCAGAAAGATATTTTAAACCACTCATCCAAATAACACAAAAATGATCATCCCGCACTTTAAGCTTACCTGAAATCCACCACAGTCATGTTTAATGAACATTTTCTAAAATAAAAAAAAAAGAAGAGAAATTCCCCTCCTGGATGTATTGGTTGTGCTGTTGCACAAGCTACACATCTTGTTGTGTATCAGTCGAACAACTATCCTCTGCCAAGGTTTCTAAAGCAATAACTGAAAACGCTGAGCATCTTTTCCCAGGCCATACTCTAAATCTACATCTGATTGATGTCTTTAACATTTGGAATTAGAAATCAGAAATTAAATTCCAAACATGGAACTTAAATAGAGTCTTTAAACACAAATGTTATGAGAATTTTAGGACATATACAAATGGCCTATTTAATATTTGCTCCATGTACTCAGTTGCAGTTATTTTTTTTGAGTCAAGGGAGCAGTCCTAGGGTGGAAATAGAAAAGGGGATGGCACAGTCTGTATATTAAACCTGAGAAAAGTTTTAGATTAATTTTACTTAGGATAAAACAGTCAAACACTGTGGTCGTGCTGTGATAGTTAAACACTTTGAATTTCAGGATCTGAACTTGTTGTAATTTAACTTTTTTCACCAGCAGAAACCAAAAATACCTGGTCATGATTTTACAAATATATGCTTAAATTCACCTCAATTTTGCAAAATGACACAGAACAGCATGGCAGTGAGTCCACTTCAATATGACAAAATGTAGGTTTTGGATTGGCCTAGTCAAACTCTGATTTAGAGGCTGTGACATGACTTACAACACACTGTAATGATGCTGACTAAATTATAGTGCCTAAACTTAGTGGCACAACCACATTAGGTTTAAAAAGGTAATTATCTTTTTATACAGTGCCTGGATGCTTTGAATACATTTCTTCTCCACATATTTAAAACTGTTGTATTCATTAAGGAAATCTTAGTCTGATATTGCTATTTCTGTGGTTTGAAACATTCAGTGTGACAAAAAAAAATAAATAAAATCCGCAGAAATCTGCAAGGGAGCAAATACATTTTCAAATCCCTGTCTCTATTGATTAATTCTCTTTGTGAAATGTTAGAACCAATAGGACATCCAGTCAATCCAACGACTTCACAGAGCACACATCATTTATTAGTGAACACCATGGGACAGAGTCTCTGCTGATATTAAACCACTGCCTGTGTTCCTCACAGCAGTCCATCTGCAGGAGCAACCTTCTATTGCGTCTCTAAAGACACAGCAGAAGGTTTAACCCACTCAGAGCGAGACTCATCAATGTGTGCACACGTAAACAAACTATTTTTTCAGCCGAAGTAATGAACTGTGCCAAAACCCATCTGTGTTCCCTTTTTCAATTTATAACATCTGCAATGCTATTAATGATACAACTGATGTACTGATATGCAACATAGTCTGAAATGTATTATATCTCTTCTCCACACAATTTGGGGCTATCAAAAACAATGAAAAAAATGGATTTGGTGAGAAGTAGAAGTGAATGTAACAGCCTTATGCACAGAGATCATTTGAAAAACCAATGAATGCATTAGCTTTGAGGACATAAATGTGTTTTAAATAGCTGCTATCATTAACATCCAAAACTGCCTGAAGAATTTCTATTTTAGGAAACACACAAAAAAAAGAGATGTCTTTTCTTTACTTTTCTTTTTGTTTTGTTTTTTCTGATTTAGTTTTACATCTGAATGTGAAAATGGAAAAGTCAAAATCAGTGATAAATGCTTGTTATTTATTTATTTTTTTAATATGAGCACAAAGACAAAGGATTACTGAATTTACAGATAGTGGTTTGAAAATGTCTTAAACCAAGTGTTATTTCTTTTTGTTATCTTTTCAAAAAGCTATAATGTCTAATTATCCTTAAAAGTGACTTTAATCCATAGGCCAGCTTTGTAAATGTTATTTTAAAGTGTTTAAAGTGGAAATAATACTTGTTAATATTAAGCCTAACTCTTAATAACCCCTGAATAAGCCCCTGAATAACCAAAACAGATATATGTCCCATTGAGCTTAAATAATAGCATTACTTGCATTCACCAGGGTGAATTCATAAAGTTATTTCCCTGCACAAAATAAATTGTATTGTATCTAATTTTCTGACTGAATGTAAAGTATGTTTTGGTCATGCAATGTAGCTATTGAAAACATCTAAGCATCGCCTTGCACTAATATGGTTTAAATCTAAATCACGGTTTATGAAAAATGTTATACTGGTCATTTTTCCATGTGAGGAGGGGGATGAAATCAGGAGCAATAAAAAAGTCACAGTTGACTAACCTGTATCTTATCAGGAAGGCCAGTTTTGTTCTGGGACGTATTCTGCACCCAGTGCAGTTAAAAGGGAGACAGATAAAATCTTCCAGAACTTTGGAGCATTAAGAACTGTTACAGCAGATATTTTCTCCCAGTAATAGTCACAATTATTTAGTTCTTTCTTTCCTATTATTTGTACAGTTTTTGCATTTTTTTCACTGCACAATTATTGCATGCATATTTTTCTACTTTTGCCAATTCCTCCTGCTAAGTTGCACATTTAATTTGATCTGACAAGACTGAACTGAACAGTAGTTTGTCTTTGTGGTAAATACAATAGAATAGAAAATGCATTTATTGTTCCACAATGGGGAAATTATGGTGTTACAGCAGCAAAAGATAATAGTAAACGTGGTCACACAAATGTGAACATTTAAAAAGTTTATAGAAATAACACAATAAGTAAAAGAGTTAAAAAAAAAATACACAAATAAAATACTGTATCACATTTAGATGTCAACACATTTAAAAACCCCAAAGAGAAATTAAATGCTATTATAGCTCATATCTTACAAGTTTCTTCAAAGGTTCGTTATAGATGCTGATGGCTTTGGGCAGGAAGAATATTCTGTAGCAGCCAACTTCACAGGAGATCTGACTGTCTCTACCTAAAGACACCTTTCAGTTTTATCATAGTCTCATGAAGAGAAGAGGTGTCCCTGATCCCCCTCATTTTATAAAGATTTATTTTTTGTACAATCATCTCCAGAGCAGTCCAGTATTGGGGAAGACATTGTGCCTTGTTCTGGAACTAAATATAAGTTACCCATCAGTCCTTGGTGACTATAGACATGTTGCCCTGACATTCCACATTTTGAGTATTGTACAAGACAAACATGCATGAGCAGAGGGGTCCATGACCAAGGTAGAGGGTAGGATATTTGATGTGTAAGAAAAAAAAAAACTTTCAATCAATAAGGTTGGGAAGTTGATTTGGCTGTGGACAGAACATGTTCCTTAATTGAACATTTTGAAGAATGCATTTGGTTCATTGGCTCTGTCTAGACTTCTATATATACTTGATACCTCTTCTACTTGAGGCTTGTGATGTTCTTAATCACCAGACAGTTCTCATACTGTTCAGCCTTGGCTTGCCCTCCAACCTCTTACTTTATGCCTCATTCCAGGCTATAATCTAGATTCTAAGTTTATTTAGTGTACTCCCATATTGAAGGATTTTTATTTTTGTTTGGTTGTTCCTTCAGGTCACTAGCAATGCAGATGTTTACTAATCTATTTTGTTAGGGTTAGAAGTATCCTGAAATAAGTTTAAATACTCACTCACAGACTTGGAAATGGCATTAAAATCCTATCCAAACAACTCTACATGGATTTGTAAATGTCTTATTTTAAATTCCAACCAATCTGTGAACTCTACCCTCTTAAAATGCATGTGTTAATGACAATAATAACAAACTTTGGAGTTGTGGCAGAGGATGCAAAGGTTTGTCCGGCAACCCTCTGGTTCCCAGCTTAATCGTGTGTCCTTGGACAAGGCACTTCAACTGCGTCGCCTACTAATGGTGTTCAGGAAGCTTGTGGTGCCCAAGTACAGCAGCCTTGCTCCTTTCAGTGTGCAATATGGCTGACCTACCATTCCATAAAAGAGCTAATGAATAATACCAGTGTGTTTTTGACATTACCCACCAAACAAAAATTAGTTTAAAAGACATTGAAAAGATGACATGATTTAATGTGTTTTAAACTGTGTTTTCAATGTCTTTTCAACGTCGATTATTGGACTAAAATGGGACAAAATCAGGCTGACCAAAAAAAAAGGCCCAATTATTAAAACTATTTCTTGAGTAAAACAAAACTACAATGGACTGACCATACTGACTTTTTTACATTCTTAACTTTAACATTATTAAAAGGGATATTTTAAAGTGATCTCATGTGGACCAATATAGACCCCTTTAAAGTGTTGAATTTATGCTGCTCCAATATTTGGAGGGATGATTCAAAAAAGCTCACCTCACCAGGCTCAAATAGAATGTCATGATCTGCTGTGGTAGCTGGCCTTAATTACTCATGCCTTTCACCTGCTTTACTCTTTCCAGGTCTTAATTATCATTCATCTCATCCATCTACCAGTTTCCCTTATATTGGCCTCAGTTCCAGGTATCATGGCCAGTTCATTAGATGTTGTTTTCTGTTTAGTTCTGTTCATTTCCAACGTTCATGTTCTGGATCCCGGCGGCCAGTGTGTTTGTCTCGTCTGCTGCTCGTCCACTGTTCCTCCCCTGCTGAGTCTCCTGGGTTTTTGGCTCTTTACGCGGGGAGGATCAGTTTTCATTCCAGTAAGCCTGGCTCCAAGGTGGAGGCCAGTTTAAAGGTCCTGCTCAAGTTCTGGTTCCATGTCCTGTCTTGGCTGCCCTCTTCCACTGAGCTTGCCCTTCTCCACCTGATTCTGTCTGCTCCTGCATGTGTCTGCTTGTGTCCGCTTGGTCACGCTTCCAGACTCTGTTGGACTCTGAACATGCCTGGGAGCCCTAGGACGCCATGGAGCCTGTACCCTACCTGTTCTGTCTGTTCCTGCCTGCTCTGCATCCCTGAAGAGGATTGGCTTCCTGCTAATCCTCCGGAGCACTCTGGGTTACGCATGCCGCGTCAGCCTTCAGTCCAGTGGCTGGATCGTGTTCCTTTCCAGGGAGATGGACTGGACTGTTGAACCAGGAAAGTGACTCACTGAGATCATCTTCTGTCAGATGATTGTGGTAACTTACCTGTGTTTCTCCCAGAGTGCCAGACATTGGGCTGTGTCCCGACCCCCCCTTCTGCTGCATTCGTGAGCCGCAGCTCCACTTTAGTTTTGTTTGGTTGTATTTAATAAACGCTTGGAACTTTTCTACTGGCTGTCTCACCTTGAATACTGGGTCCATCTACAGTATCCCATTTTATGACATAGAAAACAAAACCAGTATCTAAAGGTCTGCAAGACCATAATCGTCTATTAAACTTGTTGACCCATCTAACGTATGGTTCTTAGTTCCCTTATTGCAGCCTATAAAGCAACACATAGATTTTTGTGAAGTAAATTCTTCCAAGTTATTTTGTTTTGGCATCTCAGGGCCACCATGCCTCACAGCGGATACTTTGCAGGTAATGAGGAAAGCGGCTTCATGGAGTTTGAGAAATAAAAGAGTGTGAGGGTGCAGAAATTAATCAAAGCAGTGCAGCAGGAGCCAGAGTGCTGGAGAAAAGTATTTTTTAGGTTGGTGATAACTAGAAATTTGTGGTAATTAATGCACGACCCATGATTTAATAGCATATAGAGCAAATTTTTAATTAACGTAACAGATTTATTGTATAATTGTCATATAAATGTCATGCCATAACGGTAAATATTCAATATTTTTTAGCTAAACAAATCAATCAAGTTTCAATTCAGTTTGTTTTATACAGCACCAATTCACAACACATGTCATCTCAAGGCACTTACAGTAACAGAATAAAATAAAATCTCACAGACTGGTTAAATGTTTTTTTTATCCAAAGAAATCCAGTTGATTGCATAGGGTGGGTGACTTATCTGGATTTACTCCTGGATGAGCATGTGGCACCAGAACCACCAGATATTCGCTAGGATTTTGTCATAAACTATACAGGAATCTCTCACACCGAGCATGCTAGCTGCAACAGTGGAGAGGAAAATTCCTTTTTAACAGGAAGAAACTTCCACCAGAACCAGAATCAGTGTGAGTGGCCTACTAACAAATACTCTAAGTTAGAAAAGGTAATGGTAATGCAATTCCTTATGCGCTGTGTAGGCAAGAAGCTATTAACCAGACAAGCTCTGAGCCAGATTTTAATGCCAAAAGGAGTAAAAGAGAGCATAAACAGTCACACTAAAAGCTGAGCCCACATCTATGAGAAACAGGACTAAGCACTGTAAAAATAGACCCAACTCATTTATTAGATGGTGATGGCTGCAGCACAGCTGATATTTCCCTACAGGATGGTCTCACTGCCAAACGGAAAAAGACCAGATAAAGATACAAAGATGAGAAGAAGCAGAGAAAACACAAAGTTAGGGGTTAACCTAACAAATACAGCTGAGCGGGAGAATAGAGATAGATTGAAGCAGCATGATGAAAAGGCATCCCTAGGTCCTCCAGCAGTCTAAGTCTATAGCAGCATAACTATAGAGATAGCTTGGGATAACCTAAGCCACTCTAACTATGAGCTTTATCAAAAAGGAAAGTTTCAAGCCAACTGTTGAAAGTAGACAAGGTGTCTGAAACTGGTACAGTAGTTGGTTCCACAGGAGAGGAGCCTGATAACTAAAAGATCTGCTTCCCATTCTACTTTTAGAATTTCTAGGAACTACTAGTACACCTGTAGATTGAGAGCGAAGTTCTCTGTTAGGAACAAAAGGAATCATAAGATCTCTGATATAAGCTTGTCCATTTGAGGCTTTATATGTGAGAAGGAAGATTTTAAATTCTTTTCTGGATTTAACATGAAGCCAATGAAGAGCAGCTAGCATAGGAGAAATATGATCTCTCCGTTTAATTTTACTCAGAACTACACTACAGTACCACTAAACCATTCCTACAGAGTAAGTTGGCCATCATCGTTATAATGTTTTCAACATATTCCCATCATTTCATAATATCACAATATTGTATCTATATGTAATTTCATGAAACATCACAAACCCTCCGAGACACATGCACCACAGTATTATTATTTCCCAAGAAAAAGTGAATAAATCTGATTTAAAATATATGTATTCACTTCACCTGCCTTCATGGACGAGGAAATGGGCCTATGGCACAAAGGTACAATTTCCTCTGTGGATCTTTTTTTTTTTTTTTTTCAAATTGAATCCAGTAATACTGAACCAGTTGATACAGACGTAAGCCTGCAAAAGTCTAACTCATTTCTATGTTGATTAATGCCCCCAATGCAAAATTAAAATGCAGGATTTTGGCTATTAACCTAAACTCTAACATGTTTAAAAGATAGATGGAGGACACAGAAACTCCAGTTGTTTGCCATTCAAATGGGTCTTTATTGGAAGCTCAAACATTGCTTTCTTCTTTGGTATTTTTTTCTAGTTCTATTGTCATTATCTAACATTAGAAGTGATGCCTTTGGCATATAAGATGAAGATCTTGGGTTCTTGACAATTTCTCAGCAAATTGGACAATTTGACCTTGCTTGATTTGCTCCAGGAAAGTTTATAATGGTTTTAAGTATTTTTGACAGTCTTCCTACAGAATGATAGATATTAAAGGTTGTAGAAAATACCCTGATATAAACCCCAGATCAAATTCAATACAATATACAAAATAATAAATTCTGTCTATTTTCCAAGAAATTCCTCTGACGATGGAGGCCACCTTCTGGATACTGCCTTTTTGGTTTGGTTCTGCAGAGCCAGCTCCATCAAACCTCTTCATAAAATCTACATTACTTTGAGCAGCTGTTTTTTGTGAATCAAATTATGCATGGAGATATAATTCAGAATCAGTGTTCCCTCTCAGCATAACTCATAATTTATTGAACCATTTGAGCCGACATTAACATTCACAGTATGAATAAAACTAATCTAACAAGGTTTATAATCAGTAGCCATTCTGATGTCTTCATTATCTGCCCAGCAGTTTGCAGAGAGGCTAATCTGGTGTTGGAGCTGCAGTGCTACTCAGACATGTGGTGTTTGTACAGTACGGGCTCCTCTTGTTATGCCTAACCTTTAAAAAGGTTGCAGCGTTTCATCTGACATTTTAGAAACAGCTCATTTGCTTTTGCCACCACATCATAGGAGAAAGAATAGAGTGGAGCTCCCTCTTGAAACATCCAGTGAAATATTTCATATTGGATACACTTTTCCAGTGTCTTTCTGAAATGTATATCTATATGACATAATCATGCATTTGTAACCTTACCTACTATATAAACTTTCTTAGATTTTTTTCTCTTGACAATCTTAAACTTTAATGTATTTTATTAGGCTTGTAAGTGATATCCGAAGGCAAAAAAGTGAATGATTGAGTTAAAGGAAAATGAGTCATGGTGTTCACATTAAAATCTGAAAAGTACTGTGTGAGTTTGCATTCAACCTTTCATAGTCAAAAGAAACATGATATAAAAATGATTTGCTGCTGCAAGTCCTTTGGAATTGGGAGTTTGAATTGGTCGATCTACCACTTGTTTTGATCCAATCCATTATAGCTCTAGCTGTACGTTTAAAGCTATTTTCCTTTTAGAAGGTGAACCTCTGTCCCAGCCTTAAGGGGGTTGCTGCTTTTAACTGTTTTTCTACAAAGATTATCCTGAATTACCTACATCCATCTTTCCATTAACTCTGAAAAGTTGTTAGAGGCTACAAAAGACTTGGGGATGGAGATTCACCCTCACTTTCACCTTTAACATATAGCCAGAGCTACAGTTGCCATTAATTTAGATCAAAGCAAGATTAAAGAGACCATTCCAAGTCCAAAATCTAATTAAAAAACCTATGGCAAGACTGTGAAATTGTCTGGGGCTCTTAATCCAATCTGAATGAACTTGAATAATTTTATAAAAAGGAATGAGCAAAAATGTATTTTTAATATGTTGTGACATATCTGAATGGACATGTCACAAAAGGTGATCTTAGAAAGTATTTACGCAGACGGCTTTACACAGATGGCTGTGATGCATTTCAGGTTTTTATCTTTCAAAATTAAAAGCAAGGTTAATGTTCCTTCTACTTCACAACTTGTTGCAGGTTTATTTGGTCCATCATGTAAAATCCTAATTAAACACTGATTTTGGAGGATGTTGTTTATAACATGGTAAAATATAAAAAAAAAAAATGTTTTTGCACAATGTGCAAAATGCATATGCACAATTTATTGTGCATATGCTCTTCTAAGAACACTTGAAAAACATGGAATAAAGGACCAGGATCCTTCAGTGATGAGACTTCATGAGTTACCTTGTAGATACAAAACAAAGAAAACACATAAAAGCCCTGACATTGCTTACAAGTATGAGAAAAAAAAAATGCATTTGAACCATAAATCAGAGTTTTGGAGTGGGAGTAAAACCAAGTTTGACAGCAGTTTCACATAAATCATCAGCAGAGTTAAAAGGCTTCATACACTCTAGAGATCTTTAATCAGTAAGGCTACAAAGCGAAGAAAGGTTCATAAAAGAATGTGCATTCCTCATTCTTATAGTAAACAAATATTTGAGAAATCTGTTAGATTTAGCGTTAAGTTAGATCTGAGTCAAAAAGCATAATTGCTTTCAAGTTGAGAGGCATCTTTAAGGAAATCAATTCCTTTTCTTTAAACCAGTAAAAGCCAAAAGACACAGATGAAAACTCCTTTAGAGAGAGAAAAAGCAATCTTCGAAACTATTTGTCTCTCACTGGATTTCAGTAGAGATATTTTCTTTTCTTTTTCATACTTACCTGAGCAGCTTCTGCCTCGTTCTGCTCTGCCAGATTGCATCAGGGCCCTAGAAATGAGTGAACAGAATAACGATCCCTCTCTGTATATGATTCCTTTTCCAACTTGTGGCTAAGAAATCACCACAAGGTGTGGGTAGTGCTTGTCCAGAGGAATATGTTTTGAGAATTCCTGTGCTACTGATCATGTGCACTGCAGTCTGCCGACAGTAAGCTGAGACAATCATCTCCATCCCTCCCACACACCTCCCATCAATTGCTGCCTGCCTGGAATCAATCAGCAGTGAAATATAGGCCACCGTCATGGCCATGATCAGTTTTGGCATGCAAGGTTCTTCTCCTAATAGACAAAGAGATTAAGATCAATAGTCAATTTCGCCTTGAAATGAGACTCTTAGAGATACCGCAAAATAATTCTTTTGAAAATGTATTCTCTACTTTTTTTTTTAATTTAAGATAAGTCATGAGAATGATGAATATTTAGAAACTGTTTCGTAGGAAAACAACCGTTCAATCCTTTTGTATGACCAACTTTGCACCTGTTATCCAAAATTAGGGAAGTTATACATCAATGCAAAGTGGGTTTGATCTTGACTGTGACACCCCACCAACACATATAGATTTGATATAAATTTGAATATTTATGAACACTGTTTTAAATAATGCAAAATATTTATTTATATATTTTTTTACTTACATGCCCTTCAAGT
>NW_015152063.1:120317-121545 GCF_000732505.1 Cyprinodon variegatus | reverse complement strand
TAGGAATGTCTCACGGCCAGTCCGGTGCGCCTTATGTGTGTGTTAAATACAGAAATGGCACACATAACTGAGACTGCGCCTTTTAGTACGGTGTGCCTTACAGTATGGTCGTGAAAATACGGTACTAAGAAAGACAGAGTTGAAGCCATCAAAACAAGAGTGGTGTCTGAAATCATGGATGCTGGCCAGTTCCATACAGGGACTACGGAAATACCAGGTGGGTTGATAAAGATTGCTTTATTTTAAACTGATGTAGGTTTTTTATATAGTTGTTAAAATCCTTTACTTTAAAAAAGTATACATTAATTATATTGTGTCCAGGTTGCATATGGCAAACTACATATGTACTAAAAATCCCAACATGTAGAATTATTTTGTTTCAATATAGAAAACTTTGTCTTTAGAACTTATTTGTGCTCCCCTCTGTCTCAGAATCCCCCCACCCACACTCTGTTTCAGGTGCATGTCAACAGGTACAGAAGATGGCAGTGGAGAACATAAACCAGCTGGGAAAAAGCAGCAGAAATTGTTCGGGAGCTTCTTCAAGAAACAGTGTCCCGCTGCCTCAAAACATCTCACTGAAAAGGAAAAGGTAAAAAGCGAGTTGGAGAGATATTTGGAATCACCAGATGCAGACTCCAAAGGCAACCCGTTGCTGTGGTGGAAGGGCAATGAGCATCCATTTCCAAGACGACACCTACTTGCTAAAAAGTACTTATGTATCCCAGCCACCAGCTCCTCTTCTGAAGGGATTTTCAGTTCTGGAGGGAATGTTGTGACGTGCACCAGGGCTGCCTTAAAACCTCATAAAGTGAACCAACTTGTATTCCTTGCTAACAATTTGAGTTGAATAACATGTGAAAGCCAGCCTTACTCTTTGTTTTTATTTTTTTATATATATATTTTCAGTTCTGGGCAGTTTCCCACATAGTTCTAACAATAGGGGAAGAATAGGGGTGAGAAAAAATACCCCAAAGAAATGCTAGGCTAAAGGGTGAGTTGATTTTTGTTTGGGTTTTTGTTCTTGAGTGGAGTTTGTTTACATGGTAGCCTAGTCCTACAATCTTTTAATTACCACAAGCTGGTGGTGTACTATTCCCACCAAAATAGGGTAATCTATTCATTTGTTGTATCCATTTTGGTCACTTGTTTATTCTTTGTCAGTATGTAATAACATAACTCAGGTCTCTTAAGTTATTTTTCTTTAAAACAATTCTGTTATGGTTAA
>NW_015152063.1:112648-118169 GCF_000732505.1 Cyprinodon variegatus | reverse complement strand
CTTTTACTTTCGCCCTCTGGGGGGAGCCTCGCTGGAAAATCAACACCGGTTGCATAGTGTACCTTTAACAGTGATCCAAACACTGATCCAAACACACATTCATTACGTAGGTGTATAGAGCACGTTATATAATTTGCTTAATTGAATTTAGTTCTAAAACAAATACTGTACATGATTGTTGCTGTCACATAAACCGGTCCGCCATAAACAATGGCTCTGTTCTATACCCACTGTCTACAAGACCTGCATAGATTATCCATTTTGGATGTTGACCGTTTAGTCGAAGGCTCATCTAAGACATTGACGAGGCATACAATTTAAACCCTTTGTCTAGTTTTGACGTCAACGTTTTAGATGAGCCTTCGACTAAATGGTCAACATCCAAAATGGATAATCTATGCAGGTCTTGTAGACAGCGGGTATAGAACAGAGCCATTGTTGTTTATGTCGGACCGTAAACCGGGTTCCCCCTTTCAAACACACAAGTGTAGTCATGACGTCATGTGCAAAGAGTCCATTGTTCCCGTTTAGTTGGATTCAAAGCAAAAATGTTACAATGTTCATCTAATCCAGGTGCACCCAATTTACTGTCTCTACTCTGATAAGTTATTCAACAATTAGGCAGAGGGCTTAACTGCAGACAGTGGTAGACCCAAAGAAACATCCTTACAAAAATACAGGGTTCATCCCACATGATATGTAAAACTTACACAATTTTCACAAACCTTACTCTATTTGTTGTATTTATTGACATACTACTAAAGTGATCAATAAAATTCTGAAATCCACATGAATGAGGGCATCAAATTTATTCATACATTTAACTCCATACAATAAAATGTTGCAGCTAAACATTTTTACACTTTTAAAAAGCAAAGAACTTAACCATGCAACCCTAAACATTAAACAGTATTGAAAGCACAAATGACCAATTTCCCTCCCCTGAAACACCAAGAAAATTGTAATTTAGAGGTCTTAACTAATGAATTAATCAATTTTCAAACAGTGACAAAACACTAAAAACATTTCAAATACAACCATAACAGGGATCTTGTGTTTAGCATACATTTATGTGGTTTCATTGTGATTTTTTAAGCCATGGAAGGGTAAACCCGTGAGACTACATTTTAAACACTTCAACTTAAACCTAGCACATTTAACTACCTAAAGAAACACACGGATCAGGATCCTGGATGTCCTCAGGATCCTGGATGTCCTCAGGATCCTGGATCACCTCGATCTCCCTGTTAAAAAACAACAAAAAAAAACCTATTAACAGTAATTACAGCAACAGAAGTCAGTGGAATTAAAACTTACTTGGCATTTCCAGGGTCTTCCTCCAGCTTCAGACAAAGATAAGTCCTCCATTTGGTCCAGTTTATTTCATTCACCCTGAAGTCAAAGAAAACTCACTGATCAGCTGTGTACTTTACAAGCACTTCAAAAACGATAGACTTGAACCCCTTAAGGCATAAACCCATCTCCAATACTGAAGTTGTTGCGAAAATCAGATTACTGTTCATTTTAGGCATGTTAATGCATGCTAAATTGTTAGAAGTAAACGACATGACTACCTTTAAAACATTCAACCATTACTCAGACCTGAAAAAGAGGTAAAAGCAATTAACCTAACTCATCCATCAGTGATATAAATAAACTATAGGTGAACACACAGGAAGATTGACAAATCACAATCTCAGAAATACTCTCAATGCCACAGACTCCAGTTTTTGCGTTCAGTTATATTTACATGATACATTTACGATGGACATCCTGGTCATTCAGCAAAACCATTTCAGGTCCTTTAGAATAGATCTTGCTCCTCAGAAACCTTGGCAAGTTCCTCTCCATGTCCAGAATGGCAAATGCCCTCTAAGAATAAAATGGTTACAAGCCTAGAGGTTAATGTTAAACTTTTTTGGGGGGGATATTTTAAATTATTTTAAAAGTACATGGATTAAGCCCCCACCCCACACTCACACACAAATTTCTTGCACCTTTAAAAATTCTGCATTCAGAAAAACTAGTCACCTGCAGGCTCCAGATGGTTTCGCTTTGTTCCGAGATTCTCTCCACCGTGTTGCCCATTAGAGCAATGAGCATGTTGAGCATTAAGATGTAAGTCAGAACAATGTAGCAGATGAGCAGGATGTAGAAAACCTCAATGTACTCAAATGTGTTGGTGAACTCCAGATCTCCCATTCCAATAGTGAACTTGAACAGTTCTATCATTGTGGTTCTGAAATCTTCATAATTCTCCATCTTGCATCCTGCATCTGCTTTCAAGTTGCTTTCTGGTGCAAGTGTCTCATTTGTTTTCACAGTCCCAGATGGGTCTCTGCTAATTGCAACAATGGCTGTGGGTGTAAAAAGTTGAGTTAGACTGAAAGGGATGTGGTCAGGGAATACATTCTGAATAGTGGGTAGACATTTACCAGAGGAAAATCCAAACAGCAGAGCGCTGTAAATGCATAAGAAATGGAGCAGATCACCTAGGATAATCTGCAGAGAAATGATTAAGTAGAATACAGTACCTGGACTAAATGTCTTCATCTGAACCTTACCCTTTGCATCATGACATTGTAGATTCCCAGCTGCTTGATTCCTATGGCATAATAGAGGATGCTCACCCAGGCCACAACCAGAGACAGAACAAGGATTTTGACATATTCCCGACAGCCACAGAAAGACAAGACGGTGGACAGCAACACACCGACTGCCTGTAGGAAACTTAAAAAAACAAAAAAAACAGGGCATCAAATATTGTCCATCTAACCAGTCTTCAAATATATCTAGTTAACATCTTTTGATATTGTTTAAAGATTAATAAAGTGAAGCAAGAACATTTTCAATGATCCATCCATACATGCATCTTCTATTAAATATACAGTTGATATAGGAAGTAAAAGGTCAAATTACATAGGAGTTTCCACTTCAGTGGGGAACTGCTGCCTCCCCATGGTTTAGAGGGGAACTGTTTCTTCCAAAGCTGGCAAATTACATACGCATGAACACCAAATTACTTTATGGGGAGGGGTGGCCAACTAATTGTGGTCATTATCACCTTCTCCCCTCGCCATTTAGCTACACCCCTGGAAGTCGAGGAGCAAACATCTCACTAAAACCCACGACATATGCGTGCTAGTACTAATGCCTTCCTACACTGGTTGCATGCTCTACCACACACCAAGTTGTGCGACAGGCGGACTAATGAGCAGCTAAAAAAATTGCCCCAAACTTAAAATAAAATAAGTTTGCACTTTAGGCAATTTACACATTTTATTTTCTTGGTTCTGTTAGGATAATGATCATTGATGATGTGCAAGTTTATTACACCTTAATATTAGCCACATGTTGCATGTTAAAACAGATTTTTTTCCACAATAGTTTTTCAAATTAAGACAGTTCCTCTGTCGATACACAGTTATATTATTCATTCTGTATGTGGCAAAGATTTGGTAAATGGAATGAGAGCAGTGTCCTTCAGCTAAGAACAAAGTGTAATATTTTGATAAGGCTGGAGCCATGGATGTCTAATCCTCTGCTAACATATGATATAAAATGCCTCCAACTGTTAATCGTGGCCCCTTCCTGAGAGGTGAGGCCAGGAGGTATGCAGCTGCCTTCTTTAATTCTGATTAATTTCTCTGATCTGAGTAAGATTACAATTTCTATCAAAATCTGTCGTCATGTCTCCTGATGATTGATACAAATAAATTATGAAGTGTTATTTAAAGAGTTTATCCCGAGTGATCCCTTTTCAGGAAAAACAACTTCAAGATGCAAACAAAGAGATCTTATCTTGAACAGTTCATCTGAACAGATTCTGTGTTCTGGGGACATTACGCAGCACATTTGCTGCGTAATGTCTGCATGAAAATACAGCACATTTATTCATACTCACAACAGGATGTCACTGAAGCCATTAATGAATAAAGTTCTCATTTTTGGAGGGTTCCTATGAAAATGTGTCATCTGAAGTACAGAAGGAAAAAAAACTATTAATTTGCATTTTCTCCTCATCTATGTAAATTCAATTAGTCTTACCGATTTGTAGAGAAATCTCACAGCTGCAAGGACGATTACTGCTTGACAATAATAATCAGTGATGGTAAAAGGTGGCTGTGTATAAAACAGAAGATTTGGTCAGTAATAGGTATACTTTAATCAGCGTCCCAAACCCCTGTGTTACCTGTTTATCTTTAGTGGACAAAGCCACTGAGGTGAAAATGGCCAAGTACGTGACATAGGACAAGAAGTTCATCAAGAACAGCTTCCAAGCAAATTTTGTCCACTTATGTTGAAGGAGACTCTTTAGAGGTTCAATCTGCAGCATCTCAGGGCGATTCTGAAAAACATTTCAGATCTCTAATGTTGGTCTTTCGAGAGCTGCTTTGGTCCATGGTGTAGTACAATAGACAAACCGGGTTATCGCTTTCAAAGATGATCATCTCCAGCACAGACTTGTTTTGATCCGTGTCAATGGAACTGATGTCATATAGTGACGACCCAACAGGTCCATAGATCCATCGAGTAAACTTCCTGGAAAGGACCCTTGTCTCTTTGTCCATGACTTCCCGACTCAACATGTGCCTCAACAACTAGACGGAATTGAATCTTAGAAGTTGAGGATTTTTGTCTTTTAAAAAGTATATAATGGAAAAACCTTACCCCAATTTTACCAAGTTTGGCTGCCAATTTCAGTGGCGTCAGACCTTCATTGTTCTCAAATGATTCCAAGTTGACTTTGTTGCTCTTGTAGTACTGAAGAAGGATTTGGTCATACATATTTGCAACCATTTCTACGTTCTCTGTTGTGTCATCTGCTATCACCACCAGAGCGTGCAACACGGTGTTCCCTTGTGAGTCTTTGTCAGTAGGATCAGCTTTCCTGTGATTGTTGTCCATGAGAAATGAAACCATTTTGGGCTGATTGGTGCAGGCAGCCAGGGACAGAGGCAGCTCACCTGTCAATACAAAACAGTGAGGTAAAACCGAAGATATGGTTTTGGCCAGTTTGCACAAAACGTAAGCTGCATTCACACCAAAGGCATTGGGGGTGTTAAATTGTAAACGCAGTAATCTGGATGTTGGACGCTCTGGGAGTTTATCTGCTCTTTAGCTTCAAGCAAGAGAGCGGCTTGGCTTTATTTACTTTTTAGTTTTAACACGTTTTTCAGCGAGCAAGTCCACCTACAGACATCATCTGTGCAGTCAATTCATAAGGATTATGATCTGATGAACTACATGTATCATCTGGCAGAGCGCTGAACCTCCAGCACAAATAGGTGGCAGTGCTGGAAGTCCAGAACGCTCTGCTGTGGGGGATTCCCGCCTATTTGGTTAGCAGCTGGAAGTGAAGATAGGCGCGCCACCTGGGGGGCAAAGTTAGGACGATTCTAAGAGCCCTTGACTGAGGGGGGGCCCAAAAAAGAAAAGATCCCATTAAAGGAATAGTACACCCAAAACATGATTAGCCTTCATTTTCTACTCACCGCCATGCTGAACACCACTCTGGAGT
>NW_015152063.1:99434-111791 GCF_000732505.1 Cyprinodon variegatus | reverse complement strand
ATGATGCTGCTCAGCCGGGTGCTGTCTGAAACAGAATGATTGGAATTTTCTTATTATTTTGTTGATTTGTTTTTAATTTTAAAGAAAAAAAAAAAAACAGGATTAATCCAGCATTTATTGAGCTTATTGTGTCTGCAAATAAAAAGGCCAAACAACTAAGCCAGAAATCTCAGAGCTGAGAATTTACCTTTAGCAACCAGACCAGGCAACAGGAAAACAACATGGTTATTAGAGGTTTAACATCAGCTAAACGCTAGTAGATGTTTAATATGACATTTACATTAAATTAAATCTGTCAATATTAAAACAATTAAGTTAGATCTTTATATTCAGATTGATTAATACACATCTCTAAATCTTGATAATTTTCATGACCAGCCTGAAGCTGCCACATAAAAAAAATAAAAATAAATAAACCATGTCATTACAGGCACAGATTAATGAAAAATAAGTTCTCAGGGCCAGAAAAAAAAAAATCTGTTCTTCAATAAAGTTATAGTAAAACCTAATAGGAATATATGTTTTGTTTTAAATAAGCTGTTATCATTATGGGATGTAAATGTAGAGTTTAAAGTTAATGTATATTTAACTTTTTCACATTCTGATCATTTTCCTTTGTAGAAATATAACAATTATATTGAAAATGTGAATGATACTCTTCAGTGCATCTTTATAGCAGCATGTGTACATTTTTCTTATTTGGGGGGAGCTGAGGGCCCAATATCAATGTCTTTCATGGGCGCCAAATTCCTGGCAGCCCCCCTGAATGAAGACAAAGGGTTTTTAAGGTTTGTAGTAATAAAATGCAAGTATAAGAACATACAAATCATATTTTTTCATCGGCAGGTTTTAACATTTTTAGCTAATTTGGGCATTTATAAAATGTTTCATCATAGTTCATAAAAATGTTTTAGTGCAGCAATAATGATCAGAGCTCACTCGCTTTTTCTTTTAACAATCCACTCTTACAGCTTTTTTTAAACCTTGGAATTTTGTATTTTCAAATGCAGAATTTCTGCAGAAGTGATGACAGCTTGCAGGTACTGTAGTGTCTATCGAACCCTCCCAAAAAAGGGGATCAACTTTTCCGATTGGTTGCGTCCAGCAGCAAAAGTTCAATTTACTAAACTCCAGTGAAACAACTGAACGCTCTAAATGTGCTCAACGCTTCCCCCATAGACTTTGGCTGTAAACCAGACACTTGATGCCACATTTACAACTAATGCGCTTTGGACAGCAAAAGAAGCTGCTTTAGATGCAAAGTCTATGGTTGAAGCACATCAAAATGTCCAGAGACAGCGTTGTTATGTGGGGGTCTGCAGAAAAATTATATTTAAGGCAAGATCACAATTTTAATTGACTGTAAAGACAATGTTTTGAGGTCGACTTTCTCGCATCAACATATATTAAAACTTTTTGCTCTACTTATCACAGCAAATATAGCAAAGCCGCTCTCTGCCATTGACCAGAGCAGCAGCAGAAGCATCAGACGTGTCATACACTCTACTGGATGTGCTGCAGGAACATCAAAATGCTCTTGAGGAACATCTGACCTTTAAGTGTAGAAACATCAAAAAAGAAGCAGAAGCTTTTTGGCTAATTAAATCACATGCGGTGTGAACGCTGCATGAAAGTGAGTAGTAAAGACCAATCCCAAATGTGTGGTACTATAAACAGAACAGCCACAGTTGGTGTTTCTGATTAAATATTTTACTTCTTTTTAAGCACTAGTGGCCTTTATTTTGTCATTTTTCAGAGTATTCAGTCAGGGAAAGTTTTAAAAGAGAGGTGCAAAGGTCTTTGCACCTTGTATATCATTTTATCAGAACTGCTTATATCCTTTTAGTTTTCCAACTGTCAGTAGGTAATATTTTCTACAATAGGTTTAATAGGTTATTAAAGGTACACAACAGGGCCTACGTCGTATTAAATGCCACAATCTGCAAGGTAAAAGTCATGGGCGTTTACCAGTCAGCTAAAGGGACTCTGGTTGTATCCCACCATATCCTACAGCTTTTACCTGGGTTGGCTTCTCTAAATTGCCCTAAGTCAAGAGAGGGAATGTTTGGCCTTTGGTGTTTGAATGACAAAGATAATCTGAAACTCATTCACTGACATTGTCTCAAAACTTAGAGGGTTAGGTAATGCTCCCTCTACATATCACTGGAGAAAAACAAATACATAAAAAAAATATATATATTTTCTTATTTTTTTTAATAGAGCCTTGATGAAAACCTCCGGAAGTTACTTACCAAAATAAAAGCCACATTTTTCACCCCACTGGAAGAATGTCCCATTGGCTTTGGCTTGCGGATCCGCACCCATCTTGACCAAAAGTTCAACATAAGTCAGATGTCTCCGTTCAATAGCAACGTGTAATGCAGTTTGACCTGAGCAAATGGTATTCAGAAACATTTCAAGTAAATTCAGCACAAATTAATTAGAATCAAACCAAAGCCTGAAAACTAAGTCTTGTAGGTTTAAGGAAATCCTTATTTCTACTTTGTAATAATGTAGCCTGTACTTCCACAGAAACTACCCTTGATCAATGCTTCTTACCTTTCCAAACAAGGACCTGCTCTGATTATGTAGTCATGTTCAGGACCAACTGCCCCCACCCCACCCAAGTGGCATTAAACATTTTAAAGTATTCACTTCTCTAGAGGTTTTTAATCTCACCTTAGGCTTCTCACTTTATTTCCCAGTTAATCAGTTAACTAGAATAAATAATTTGTTCATAAGCCATCACCTCCTTACCTTTGTAACGAGGAGCTGTAAAAGCTGCATTGATTAGAGTCTCTAAATCACCAGTCTGCTTTGCAATCTGAAGTAGTTCCAGAATAGTGTCATTTCTGCCATTTTTCAGATTCAGTAGGGCCTTTATGAGAGCCGTTTTTCCTGTTGCTGCATCTGAAATATAAAAAATGCATAGCTTTCTTATCAAAACAGTGCTGTAAACTTGTAACAAAAAAGGGAATTCCAGCCATGCATCCAATGAAAAACTAAACCATTGGGCAGTAGCATGCAAACTGTTAAACCGCACAGCAGCGTTTTTAAAAATGCATCACTTCAACAACAGTTCAACCAGAAGTCCATTACACAAAACCAAGATAAAGGATTAAGTCTTGAATTTTCCTGGATAATATGGCCTACTTGGCTTTACAAAAGCAGCAATAGAAGTTACCACAGTTACAGTATTCTGTGTGGCTAGTCTACACTTGACCAGACTCATTTAATCCTGGTGCAGCATAATTTTCAGACAGGGGTGCACTGATCCCAAAAATAGTTATTCCAACATTTTTTTTTCTGAAAAAACACACAAAATCATACTGATTGATGGCAAGTTAAATTTCATGAAGTACCGGGTTTTATTTTATTTTATTTTATTTTTTACTTAAAAAGCAAAAACTTAAAGCACTTACCGGTAACCACAAAGAGTCTGAATGCTGATTTTACCCCATTAGCCTGCTGTTCATTTTTAGTCACCTTCAATTAGAGCATCTTTGGTTGGAAGGGGTAAGGGAATGTACATTTTAGGCATTTAGTCCATCAGTTTTTATGTTTGTTTTAAAAGTGCAGACCTGCTTGAATATTTACACTTGGGTTGAGATAATCACACTTGTAGAGCTTTGACTGCCTTTTGTGGAATGGATTAAATCAGGATGTACTCCTCACACTCTCTTGCTTAATCACTTATACTATAATTTCTAAATATGAAATAACATATTGAAATAAAATGTTTTTGACTCTACTTGCCTGTAAATTCTGGGCTTGAAAGCAGTTTATTTTCTTTTTTCAGGAAAGTAAGTAGCTGAGGGGGCAGTTTTTTGTGCCAATAAACTGCTTGAAAGACCTCGTTCCTCATGGCATCTATGGTGTTATGATTCCTGTTGCAAAACATTAGAAACATACTGTAATACCCACAAATCTCAACACTCAGGGACAAAAAAAAAAAAAACAATCACCAAGAAACAAGAGGAAAAACAAAAGTGTAACTGCATTTTTTAAATGAAAAGAAAAAGTTGTTAAATGCAAAACTTAAGCTTATTACTTACTTTAAACTCATGGCCACAAGAGGTGATTATAAAAATAAACTGAAGTCTGTGCTGATATTAGCTCCCCCGTAGCTATCATCCACAGCCGGGCCCTATTTCACAAAAGCAAAATTCAGACATCCCAGCATAAGAGATAAAGAGCAAGCTAGGCCCAGCAGGTGCAGGCACCTACAGCCAGGTGTAAGTAATCAAGGTATGCAGGTCTCCAGTTTTCTTAAAGTGAAAAGGAGGTCCATCACAGCTTCATTGATCTAGCAATCAAAAGGAGTGACTAAGTACATATATTTGCCAAAAAATATTTCCTGATCAATTCTTTTAACTAAAAACTAGTGATGGGTTAATGAGGCATCATGAAACGTTTCGATACATTGGCAAACTATTGATAATGTTTCACTACTGTGTAACTGAATACTGACACCTGCTGGGAATTAAAAATGACTGCAGGCAGCCTCTTTGACAGGCTAAACCAGAGGTCCGGATCCGGACCCACCTGCTGCCTAATCTGCACCCAACCTGATTTAAAACATTAAGAAATTACCGCATGTTGTCTGACGACAGTGTCTAACTTCACTTGCGCCGCTTCTCCAGTTAGTATTGTAAAGCCCTCAACAGCATCCAGGACCAGGCTACACGTCAAACAAATTATCCAGTGAGCTGCTGTCAGTCTGGGTAGCTGCTGTCAGTCTGGGTTGGTGATGGGAAAGAAGGAGAAGGTGATGAGAAAAAGAGAGCAGAGAAAGTGTGGACTGCCGGAAGAACTGCGGTGAACTGGTGACAGAAAAGTGAAATGGTGCTCAAAGATGACCCTGCACATTTAGAGTATGTTTGGCTCAACCTGCTGCTGTGAAGCAGGATTCTCCACCATGAACAGAATCAAAAATAAATATGGATCCAGGCTCAAAATGAGCTCCTTGACATGTGCTTTAGAATGGCTTAGTCTCCATTCAAACTCAGGTTTAAAGCCTTGCAGGACAGCCTAAAGCCCACTGCTCTCATTAAGTCATTAAAAAAGAAAGAAAATAACAATCAGTTCAGGTGTTTTATAAAATATGTGAATCAGGAAATTGTCTATATAACAAACTGAATGATCGTTTTTCTCTACTTCAAAAAACACTTTAGATTTTAAAAGGGATACATTTTCTATTTTTTTCATATTTTTTCCTTTTTAAAAATTCAGTGAATAACATGGATGCATAAAATCCTGCTTTTTATTTCAGTGTTAAGTTCTTTTTAAAGGAACTGTTTTAATTATAATTAAAACTGTCTCCGGACCTTTACTAGTTGATGATTTTCTTTATTCGGACCCCGCTGATTTTTAATTGGTTACCCCCTGGGCTAAACTGACATGGATTTGATGACCTATAATATTTAAGCCACTGTTTCCTACAATGCATTTTTTCATATCTTCGTTTAAATAGAAAATATGGTTGATATTTTTAGAGCCAATCCATAAACATAACAGGAATCTGTAAATATGACGTATAAACAGAATTTATTTATTTAAAATAATAAGAATACCAAACTAAGGTTCAATTTGAAATCAGTTTGAATTGACTTGCATATAAAAACATTTTAATGAGTCATACAGTTCGAAACAGCTCCTCTAGTGACGTAGGTTTTGCTGTTAGAGCTCAACACCTGTAGTGCATCTGCATTGCTGGACCCACCACCAGGCTCTGACTTGTAATCTGTGATTCCGGGCATTTGCCCAGAGGGCCAGTGCTAATTTCAGCATGCAAAGGCCGGCCCTCCTTAGATCGTACCGGCCCCTCTCCGACCGAAGCTCCTACCTATGACAGTAAATAACTCAAGGAGCTCAAGTAGTAATACAATGTTAACTACCTAAATGATGCATCCAGTATATATAGCCCTTCCTTGTCATGCACATCCTTATGATGGTTGGCATATGGTGTAATTTTCTATTTCTTTAAACTGTAAAATTCTTGCAACAAACTAAATCCTTTCTTTAAACCAAACTACGATGTTCCTCTTATATTTGGTGAATTTATGTTCGAATATTTCGCAAAAATATGTTGCGGTGCCTGATGGGGTTTTACATCTACAGGCTAACATTTACTGTCTTACATGCATTGTTGGCTGGCTTTGTGCAAGTGTAGATGTTACGCAGCAGCAGTCACTGTCGCATCCGTGTTAATAACCAAAGCCAGTATAACCGTCTTATAGAAAGTCTTGGTGATGGTTGTTGTGTGACGCTTGAAGATAGATCAGTTAATCCTAAGTGTGTATTTGTATCGTGTTTCACATTTGAGATGCACGCATTTGACTGTGCTTCTATTTTTTTAAGGGGAGGGGGGTTCTATAAGTGGGTCGGTGTAGATGGAAAAATGCCAGGGCCGAAAATCGTTCCCAGTCCAAGCCTCACCATCAATACGAAAAACATTATAATTTAGAGAGTTAGCTGTCATTTTTCTCAAATGAGCAACCTTTAACTTTCAAATTATCAGAAGAAGCTAATATTGTAACGTGCAGACGTTAAATTGATAGTTTTTAGTCCAGGGTCTCGGTCGCTCTGTGATTTAGCTAATGAAGTCTTTGTCTCGGGGGACAAAGACTTCATTAGCTAAATTTCAGAATCACTAAATCATGAATTACATCTGGTGTGAAAACTTTGTCAAGCTACAGATATGATTCATCAATTTTTTTGTAACATATTTTGTCCCCTCCCCCAGATTCCTTCTAAAACAGGAAATTCTTTGTTTATGTTATGAATTCTGAAGATGGTGGTCCTCTCTCTCTGTGTCAGACAATGAAGCTTGTTTTTAACACCTAAGATAAAATAGCTTTATGGAAGCCCGTTTCCGCTACATGAAAGTAAAAAAAAAAAAACATAATTGAAAGTTATAATTATGAGATTCAAAGTCATAATAATGACCTCAAAAGTCAAAATTATGACTTTGAATTATGACTTCCTATTTGGCATTTTTGTTATTTCATGGGGCGGAAACAGGCTTATATTAAATATAGCTTAGCCTTGTACCATGAAAGGTACCAATATTATTGTAGTGTTAATAAAATATATGGAAGTTTAGGCTTAATTATGTCCAAATAAATTAAGGTGTAATCTGCATATCAGAGAGGTTCCTGTGTTAAAAGAACAATAAGTACGCATACAGGCTACTGCCTACCTCCTTCCTTACTGCCAGTACTATTCGATCAGCATGTACCATGGGGAACGCTGAGGAACATCCGGTTTCCATAAAGAATTCTTACCAATTTGCAGTATGTGGATTGATCCTTATTCTCTGTTTATACCAAACGTGAATTAAGCAGCAAAAAAGTGTCTGCTGCAGCACTTTTGATGCTTGTCCACATTAAGGTCAAGTAAAGTGTGTACAGATTGATCTAATGCTTTTGCTACTCCTTTAGTGACAAGCACAGGCCTTGTCATTAAATGAACAAAAATATATACTTCACTTTTACACTTTGTGATACATGAAATGTACAAACCTTTATTTGCTTTGGGTTTTAAAATGGAGAGCTTCAGCTGTTTGTTTTTGTTGTTCTGATTTGGAAGGCTGTTGTTGGGTTCAAAAATGTAGGTTTGTAAAAGAAGAACTGAAATTCACAGTTAGGGATTTTCAAACACAGCTTCCTGCAGGAGGAGAGACAGCTGCACCCAAGACTCAAACACGCTGTCTCTCACCGGACCTCCTCTGCAGAGCACTTTATTAACAGAACATGACACATGGTTACAAACACAGTATTGTTCTGACAGGACAGTTGATCAGGTCATAAGACAAGATGCTCTACTGGGCAGAGCTCTTGTCTGAATCACAAGATAGAGTGGTCTCCTGATTGAATCATAAGACAGTGTGAAGCATCTCATTTCTACAATGTTTCATATGAACACACATTAATTTTATAATCATCATTGAAGGAACCTAACAGCTGTAGTCCCAGTTTGACAAGTAACATCCACATGGATATCCAACACATAATGGGGCTGAAAGAGCAGTGTTGGGATCTGGAGCTGTACCACCTGCCTCCAGCAGAGTTCGCTGTGGATCCTCCTGAGTTGAGCCTTTCGACACACCTGAAGCCCATCTCATCATCAGGAGGATCCTCCACTATTTAAGCAGCCTTCAGACCTCGCATCAATGCCGCAGTGTTTATCCAGTTTGGTTAGCACCTGAGCCTCACTACCTCAGTGATTACTTGTTGCTTTTTGTCTCCTAGTGGATTCTAATTCCTTTTTGTCTCTGCCTACAGGAAACCTGTTTTGTCCTGTAAGCTGGATGAGCTTAACCTGTCAAACCTGCCATCTGAGCCAAACCTGAAGACCCTTCCCTGGATTCCAATGCAGCTCTGGACTAAGAGCTGGAAAACCAAGGTCTGTCCAAGTTTAGATGCAAGACGCTGAAGCTGAAACTGAACTCTGCTGAATCAAACAGTCTCTGGACCCAACAGTGCCTCTCTCAAAGCTAAACCTGGATTCTACAAGGTAGATCTCTGAACAATAACATCTCAACATTCTTCAGCTACGTGGCTAACTGAACTGTCTCCCTTTCAGTCTCCTGAGAACCAGATCCCCAGAAGTGATGTGATTTCTTTATTTCTGGGGTCTGTTCCTTACTTTCTTTAATAAATATAATTTTCTGGCTTTGCATCACCTCAGAAAATTAAGTAAAACACCTTACTCAGAAATTCCACTTAGAAACAGCACAGCTTGCAAACACAAAGCTTTTATAACGACACTCTTGAAATGAAAATGGATTTAGAAAATAAATTTAGATTCATAGCAAGGGTTACAACTGTTGCCTCACAGCAAATGGAGATCAGATCCCATCTCGGCACGTTCTGTGCAAACTTTACCAATTCCTCCCTAGAATGTGTTTATTTCTTTGTCCTGATCTTTAAATCATAAGCCTTAGATGCAGAGGTGTCAACGTTATTAATGTTAAGTCAAGTAAATCCTACTCTTTAAAAAACTATTTTGTGGAAACTAGAGTATCAACTTCAGCTTTTAACTCAAGTAAAACTAAACGGACCATTTTTAAAGCTGCTTAAAGTATGAAAGTAAAAGTAATGCAAGGAAAATGTTAAGGACAGATGCTTTAATGCTCTAGCTTATTAAATGAACATTTTGCTATTTGTCTTAGTATTATAACTAATGGCAAACATATAAAATAAAAAATTTTATAATCTTGAAAAGTGATTTATTTAGGTATGTAGGGAACAACAAGTTGGTGCAGTACCGAGTCCAACCACAACGACATTAATTGTCTGGATGCAACAAATTATTTTGATGGTTTTTATATTTTTTAAATACCAACAGGCCATAACGAAAATGAGCCCAAAGGAAACAAAACTAACGAGTTTTTTTTTTAAATGTAAGGAGTAGAGAGTAGAGCTAATTGCAAAAAAAAAATGTAAGAGTAGAAATAAAAAGTTGGCTAAAAACAATTACTCCAATAAAGTACAGATAGGCAAAATTTATACTTAAGTAACAGTGTATTTGAACTTTGTTACTTGATAATTGTGTTTAGATGTTGGTGTTGCGTAGTGTTGGACCTACTGCGGGGTGTAGCCCTCCTTCTATTATTACAGCTAACAGACCTTTTGCCCTGCATTAAACTGGATTGATGGATGTATTTAGCATCTCGTTCTAGCCAATAAAAATATGAATCTCTGTTTCCCCGAGTCAGAATTTTAGGTCCAGACACTCAAACCTAAAACCTTGTTTTTCATTTTATTTCTGTCTTGTGGGACTTACTGGAGTTAGTGTGTTTTACAGAAAATGCATTTGTAACATTTGTAGAAACACTTTTTATTGTATTTTTATTGCACATTTCAGTAACTAGACAATTAAGTACATGAACCGACAGTTAAAGAAAGAAAAAAGTACATTGCTGAAGCATCATAATGACAGGTAAAGGGAAGTTGGACAACAAAGTACACAAAGTTTAGTTCAACAAAATCAATTATTAATTTTTTCCATTGTGGATTTCAATCCCAGAGACAATTAGTTGGCAGCGCTGTAAGGATGTTTGTGAGTTGGACAGCATGTAGCTTGCCACCATTAGTGTGTGTGTGAATGACTGAATGTAGTGTAAAGCACTTGTTTAAGTCTCCTGACCTACAAAAGCACTATATTAGTACAGACCAATCCTCTGAAAGAACAGAATATTTGGTGATGATCTGCATTTTGAAGCGACATGTTTGAGACAAAAGTTGCTGATGAATCTGAAAGATGTCATGTTGGCACCACTCCCATGAAACAAAGAAAGGAAGAAGTAATACAACAAGAATCAGCAATCCTCAGAGTTTGGACCAGAATATATTCCTCAATATATTCCAATATTCCTCATTCTAGTTGTAGGGGATTGTCATTGTTTTGGTTCTGTTTTAATTTTATCTTTGAGTTTTCATTTGGTTTTATTTCCATTTTGTGTTATTCAGGTTATTTTTGATTGTATTTGAGTACTTGGATATTTCTTGTTTGCCCTCTGTTGCCCTCCTATGTCAGTATCCTTTTAATTTGCCCCCTTCTTCACACCTGCTCCCAATCTGATGATTATCCTGGTCTTTATTTCTCTCTCCCATATATGCACCTCCTGCTCAGTCGCTGTTGCTGGTGATCCGTCATTTCATCCCCTTCTAGTGAGTTTTCCTGTATTTTCTGTATTTTTGTGGGTTCTGAGATTTATGTTTTTGGATTTTTGCTTCTGTTGCCCTTTTTGGTTAATTAAATCTGCAAGTAACCACCTTCAGCTTCAGTGTCTGCATTTGGGTCCCGTCAAACCTGCACCATACTTGACAGGGATGTGTTTCCTTCATTTAGAATCTTTACAATCAAATCAATTCATATAAAAAGCTCTAATAATGTTAGACATTTGGTTTTAGCTATGGAGAAAGACTGATTAAAATTAAATCTGATCATAAGAATAATACAGTATGTGAATAAGAAAATGGTCCCTCTGAGATATTAGTCCTTTGATCCTTGAAATGTTCTCCAGGTGATGAGTGTCTCTAAAGGATCATGTCTGAATTCATCAGCACACCCAGACTTCAGGCCTGATCAGTGGTTTTCAGCTGAGATGACTAGAAACATACACATAATGTCACGTCTTACTTCTATGGTTAAATCTGAAGAGGTAGGCTTTTGACTGTATGGTCTGGTGAACTATAAAGTACCTTGAGAGGACATGTGTTTTGAATTGGCGCTATATAAATGAAGTGAATTGAATTGAATTAGGTTCTAGTTTAAATGATCCAAACCAGGTAATATGACCTCCTTGACAGTTAGAGGTAGAGGTGTTGAAATAAACTTATATAAAGGCACCTGAACAGAGGACATGATCATAACCTGTTCTCTTATAATATGGAAAAATCACAGTTTTAAGATTTGAATATTCCTAATCTTTTTAGCTAGAGAATATAGTTTTCCTGCTGTCGATGTCGTCTGGATCGAATATTACGGAGCAGCACATTTAGGTTCCATGGATTTCCTAAACAGTAAAGGTTAAATTTTTATTTTTTAATCAAAGAAACAGCAAACAACAATAAAGGTAAACAACATGATTCCTTACCAGAACTTTCCTCATCCCTCTCTACGTTTGCAGGGTCCTCTTTGAGCTCAACGCCAAGATCTGATCGCCATTTTTTCCAGTTCATTACAGTCACTCTAAAGGAAATAAGTTATTATTGTGTTACGGTTGATGAAAATGTTAAGGCTTTAAACATTAGATCAAAACCCATGAGGTTATACAAGTATTCACTTTTTCAATTCTATAAACAATTCTTCACACTATCTGGTTGGTGTCCAAACTTTCAAAACCTTAAAATACAGAGGAGCAGTAGCTGAAAATTAACTCATATCCTTTTGTTGTGAGTTGGCACAGATCATTAAATAAAATAAAATATAAAATAAAAAAAAATAGTGGACTCCTGCCGAAAAGATAAGCATGGTATGTAGGTTCAAAAAAAGGTCTTGGATATTTCCCGTAATAAAAAGGTATTATATACTTTTTGGATCATATTCTTCTATACTGTTGATTTAGAACATTTAGATGTCTTTGCAGCACAAAATTGCTAAATTTGCATCTTTTAGCCAAATGTAATTAATGGTTGTGCCCACGTCCATTTTTTTTCTTTTAAGAAAAAACAGAAATATTTTTTTTTTTTTTGATCAACATCAAAATGTAAGCACATGCCCATGGTAGATAGATTATATATCATAAATATGAATGTTCATAACAGAGCACTTCACTGTCAATCTGCAGGTTTACTAGTGGTTCCTAGAATTTCTAAAAGTAAAATGGGAGGCAGATCTTTTAGTTAT